>NC_062525.1:9990422-10055422 GCF_022655615.1 Tachysurus fulvidraco | reverse complement strand
AAGTTTATGCTGACACAGAGAGCGATATTCTCCTGGACCCTGGTCGGACACATACCTGACAGATAGAGGAAAACGTGTCGATAGGCTGATAACGATGGTTTAAAAAAAGATAATAAAAGCGTGTTTTAATTTAACATATGTTTGGTAACTGTTTTTGAATATTCACTACCATTTAAAAGTTTTTTTTAACACCATGGCATGTATTAACCATTTTATATCACAACGCTGTCGAATTCTCAAATCTGATTGATCAGAAGGTGTTAAGGAGTGCTGTATGTAAAGAAAATCACCGGTTTATATCAATACGTTTATTAATAATAATTAACACACATAATCTATTACTAATAATAATGAAGGAGCATGCAGTATAATCAATAATATGGAGAAGCTTGTTGAAACTGTTGTAATAGTTGTTTTTTTTTTATTTAAATGCGGTAAATGTAATTTTTTTCATTTAATTTTACTGAAAAAAAAAACAACTTTCAAAGTTTTCTAACACTGACGCTATCTAGTAACAACGACTTTCTAAAAAAACCAAAACACTCCTTTAGAAAACCAATAGTATCTGAGAGTGAGGACTATGTAAATCATAGGTTTGACTGGCATCATACATTAGCTGTTTCTAACAAGAAATATTGTTAAAAGTGATGAAGGCGTCATGATCCTACTTTGTTAGTTATTACACCAGCACTTCAGTACTTGCAAAATGGCACATAAAAGCATATCAACATTCTACAGTAAGTAAACATCACACACTTTTATGATGTCCTACATTACTGTCATACTTCAGGCTGGTGCACATACTTGAGCAGAGTTTTATCCAGTAAAGGAGATGGTGTGAAGGCACTGAGACAGGAGGCCAGGAGAAACCAGCTTCTCAGTGAGCGCTCCACATCCTCACAACCCCATGTATGATAGACGAGCTGAGCCAAGATCTCATCCCTGAGTGAAGGTCTGCTTTGGCCTTTCTCCACTATGTAATTCCCTAACATCTGCTCCTGCCATCCAGTCATCTCCGAGTCTCCACAGAAGCGTATAATCTAGAGAGAAAGAAAAAAAATTCAGTCGCTATTCATGATTCATTGATTTTTTTCTTTGTAATTATAGCACAGGATGGTGGTATTGGTACAGGTGATGAGGATGATGTATCCTTGTTATGGTTTCATGAATATGTTTCATGATGGAGCAGGTGCAGGATGTAACTTGGCAGACAGCCGTGTGATTCTAAAACGTGATTCATTTACCTGTACTGCTGTGATATATGTACAACTATGTACAAATCAGCTCCTGTGTTTCTCTTTAGAAACCTGAGGGAGTGCTGTTGGCTCAGCAAAGTGTGTTTTTCATAACAATATTTGATTAGAGTTCACTTATTAATATCAAAGTGATAAAATAACATAATGTTGTTTACAGTCATCTTGTGTGTATTTGTAGATGCTTAATTAATTTATATGTTTCATTAGAGTCTAATCATTTTTCTTGCTTCAGCTCAAACAGAAATATAATATTTCTAACCTAAATTGTTGTAGAACACATTTACTGCTGGTCTCAGGTTCAAAAGCAGACTTAAATGAGAGTTTTATTAAAAGCAGATGCACTTAGAAGGCAAATCTCTTAAATCTATAAATAGCACTATTATATACCATAAAACATAAATGTGTCACGTGTTGTATGTGGCTAATTAGAGCTATTTGGGCTTCTCCAACTACAGTATATTTAGATTGTTCCTTGGTTCACTTGGAAATATTCCTTGTTTAGGTCATTTGACAGAAATAAAAGTTTTTCGTTAATATTTGGTGACAAGTTAAGTTAAAGAGGTGGTCTTTACACAACGAAATAACAAACGTACAGTTTTACACAACTGGATTCTAAAATACACAAGCAGATGCTATCATTGCAGATGCATTATTTAAAAAATTTATATACAAAAGAAAGAAACTGTGACACAATTTCTTCACTGACCAGTTTGTATATCTCCAGAGCGATGCGGGAATCCCCCGCCTCCAGAGAGGTGAGGGGTCTCTGTAGGGAAAGACCCTGAGCCTGGCACCATCCATCCTGCAACAGAGCAAAGTATGAGCATCTAATCCCTAATCTACATAGCAACAATTATTAGAAGTACCAAAATAGGTGCAATTAACAATTATATTAATATCTACATGTGCATGTAAGAATGACCCAGAATGTGTAAGAGTGTATTTATGTAAACGGCATACCTTGAGAACTGTGTTGGCGTATCGGGAGAATGGGTAGCTGTCAATATCAGGAGGCAAGGAGAGGCGATGCTCAGCTTTGACCTGCGGTGGAGCTACCTCTGTGACCCCTGACCCATGTGGACGGCCTATTAAATCCGGTGACAGAAATAAAAAGAATGAAAAGAAATTTCCTGAATAATGGACTGTATTCTATACACGAATAACAAATTAATATCTTGTACCTGTTGCACTACGCAATCGAGCTGATAACTCAGCTGGGATTTCCAGCATTCCCACATCCTAAAATACAGAGTAAAAGACACACTAGCATGGCAATACCTGAACAATTACTTGAATATTACATAAAGCTAAGAAGAAAAGAATCATACCATCCCCGATTTAGTAGACTGGGATTTGACCACCTGTTTTTCTCTGGTTCTCTTGTTGCGTTCCTGTAAGATCAAAGCAAAGCCACTATTATACTAGCTATTAAACACACAAAGGCTTTGTTAAGAGAAACCAAATCCTTTTTATTTGAGTCAACTTTGTCTTGTCTCTATTGTGTTTTATCGTTTCATCTCTCAGGTTCGTTTCGTTACCTGTACTCTCCACTGTGCTATTCTTAGAAATAGAGCTGCTTTTATATCCCTGCATTACTCTTGCCCCACCCCAAAAAGCCTAGTCAAATGACAAACGAGTCCACAAGGCCAACCCTAATCAAACCACCTAATCTATGGACTAGTGTCCATCAGAATATCCGTCACAGTTTCCGTCACTGTGTTTATCACAGGTTTTATGTGATATATTTATTCCTGGATATGTAGGAAACTAATGAAGAGCATGAAATCTCCAAGCTCACTCTCCAGGCAGGAGACCTTGGAATATATTCTTAACATTAACCAACATTAACGGCAGACACCTATATCCAGAACGACCTACATTTATTCTGAATAACTTAGGGTTAAGCATCTCGATCAAGGTCCCAGAAGTGACAGCTTGATTGTCCTGGGTTTCACAACCTTCAGCTAGGTTGTCCAACACTGTAACCCCTGAGTTACCACAGTATTTATCATAAACCAATCAGCACTGTAATAAAATCAAATTTTCTTAACTGCTCTCAGCAAAAAATGATAACAAAAGTAAACAGCAAAAATCCGCAATCATAATATTACGCAGTGAAATACTACAGGACACGGCTCAATCTAAATTAAAGTGATAAGCAATGACAATGGGATGATGGAAAATTAATAAAAATCTAAATAGAAATCTACTGTTTCCGTTTGAGATCATTTCAGATGCTCATTATAGAAAAATTCAACCCTTCTATGACAACACAAACAACTACGAATGTTGGATACATTTCTCTGACTCCCGTCTCGACTCTCCTTTACTCTCTCTTCTCTCTATATAATTCTATTAACATTTCATGATACTGTACACAAACCGGATAAATGGAATCTAAGCTCCAGATGAGATGAAACAGAACATACCTAAAGAAATGGTATAACACGAGAAGCCGCCAGCCGAGAAGAGATCTTAATATCTCACTAAAAGAGAGGGTTTGAAGTCCAAACAGCAGAGGTGTGTGTGTTAAAGTGAAAGAGCAAAAGAGAGAAAGAGAGAGCGAGCTTATTGGGAGCAAAGATGAAAGGGCATAAAGACAAGAAAAAAATTACCTATGCTTTAACAGTACTCCTGGCGCACTCCATTTTTATTTATTTATTTATTTTTAAAATTAATAATACTTGGTACTTTTTTATTTTTATTTTAATTAATAATACTTGGTACATTATCTATCTATCTATCTATCTATCTATCTATCTATCTATCTATCTATCTATCTATCTATCTATCTATCTATCTATCTATCTATGTATTTATTATTATTATTATTATTATTATTATTATTATTATTATTATTTGTATAAGTGACATTTAAACTATTGGGATCCAATGTAACAAGTAAGAAATAAATTACCTAAACTAATAATGCCTTGACTATACACAAATATGGCCATATCAATAAATCATATCAATAAATATTATATGAACATGAATTAATAATACATATAAATATTAAGATCATCAGTCTCACAACTCACCTAGATAAAAAGACAGTGCGATACTGGGCCAGGTCACTGAGAAATGTTTACACTGTGCAGTCTGTGCATTAAGACATGTTCAGGCCCACAGTTTACTTTCTTTACAGCCCTGAATCCTTCAAGGCTTCTTTCACTTAGTGGGTGCTTAATTTTGTTGGATTTGTGTTCTAGAAATGCGGTAAATGTTTATCCATTTACAGATTTGATATTTAACAAATTGATAGTTAAGGAAGATTTGTGGGAGGTGATGACAAATTTATACTTTGCCCCAGCTGTGGAGAAAACGTGACTGTTGGGTGAGGTTACAGTTTATAACACTATTTGAGTAATAAAATGGTTCTGGTTGCCTAGCAATGGGAAAAATACTGAACAGCCCAGTAAGAGTCATTTCTGTGACATAGGCTAGAGACAGAAAGATAGAAGGGAGAGAGAGAGAAGAGAGAGAGAAAGAGAGAAGAGAGAGAGGAGAGAGAGAGAGAGAGAGAGAGAGAGAGAGAGAGAGAGAGAGGAGAGACAGACACAAAGGACAAACAGAGAGTGCTTATTATGAACCTACCCTCCACTTTCGCCTCTTGATCGTATCTCTAGTAATCATAATAGCTGCCCAGAATTGGGTAAAGGATTGCTTCAGCTTCTTATAATACTTCCTGTAAATAAGAGTCAATACATAAGAGTTAACTCTCCTCATAAGATATCTGTATTTCTTTTAATACATTTGCATGTATCTCAACTAGTCGAGATTTCACATTTGGTTGCCATAAATGTTAAAAAGAAGTAAACCGCATTAAAAAATTCACTCTGTTCTCAAGGACACTTTGACAATATGTGATAATTAGGCTTATGTCCATTTCTTTATACTGCATAATCCTCCAACAACTTGATCATAACCTCTTGAAAAAGGTAGACTGATTTACAGTACTACAGCATTGGTTAAACTCTTTTCCAGACCATAACTCAAATACGATAGGGATATTTGGATCAGAAATTTTTGAATAATATATATATATATATATATATATATATATATATATATATATATATTATTCAAAAATTTCTGATCCAAATATCCCTATCGTATATTTATAATATATATATATATATATATATATATATATATATATATATATATATATATATTATAATATATATATATAATATAATATATATATTATCAGTTTAAGCATATGTATGTGAGAAACAATTAAGACAATGGTACACAATGCCATTCCCCGCCGTAATATTACAGTATTCTTCAGTATCTCAATTTAAATCACAAGAATTTTAGTCAATGTCTGTTGTTAACTCCAGCTTTCCATTTGGCTGGGCTCTCAGATCTGACCTGGTCTGGTGACCTCTGATGTGGGACTGGATTATAATGGCTTTCTGCTTGAAGAAGCGGAAGTTGCGTCTACAGATAAAGCCACGGATGTTCCTCTGAATGGTGATGGCTGCCCAGGTCTGAGTGCTAATCCATTTCTGCTCAACTTGCTGATACAGTAATTCTTTCATAAACACCTGAGAAACAACATTCATTTATTTTAATTGTCTTTAGACAATAGATATATGAGTCTGTCCTAGCAGAAATGCTCCATTTTGCTGTACCTTGCTCAGTCCTAATTGATACTGAGTGTCCTCAGCACCAACAGTCTCCAGCAAGAAGATGACCTGTTCTTTATCAGAGAGGTTTACGTCCCGCTGTACTAACAGCACACCATATCTAGCATTAGTGAATGTGAGAGACAGATGCATGCTTAATAAATACACAACCATATTTGAATGAAATGATGTAACATTAACAATAAATTCAGTACCTGTCCATAAAATCCTTGAATGAGATACGAATAGGAAATCCCTGTTTTCTAATTTGTATTGTCTCTAGGATTCCTCCATGCTTTAGCTGTGTGGTGATGTACTCCACATCAAATATTCCAGGGAGCTAAGGCAATTTGAAGAAATAAAACAAAATATTTTGTACGTAAATACAATCGAGCAGCATTTTATGACTTAAGGTCATTTCATTTGTCGTTATACAGTAGGCTGAAAGTGTTTACCTTTACATAGTTTGGCTTAAAACATCGGATAAACGTATTTTTGCACCTGAAATAGAAGCACTTTTTACTCTGCAGCGTAACTCACGGTCATGAAATTACCAACAGCTATTCTGTCAGTCACACACACAACAGCAAATCTATAATCTAATACCTTTAAAAAAAGAAACCTATTTTTGTATTTGATCTATGGTCACTATTTTAAGGTCAGCAGAATACAGCACAGGTCACTAAAAACACCAAAGTATAATAGTGATGAGTTTTTGAAGACCTGTCCAGCCGTGTGATGAGTTCGGTGAGTGATTGTTGAAAGTGTGCAGCTACAGTTGAGGCCTGGTGCCGATTTCCTCTCCCTCGGGGACGCAGCTGTTTCTGGTGGATGTAATGTTCCTGCACTTTACGGAACAGACCTGACACCATCTGCACACACCGCATACACACATACAAGTCCAGAGGAACTTCCGTATGGCTATTGATTATTTTAGTGAATAAGAAGGCAAAATACAATGTAATTGAGACTCTACCTGTAATCTACTACGTGCAAAGAGCTCTAATACCTCTGCACGAAACTGGTCATGGTTTTTATTTAGAAAGTTGTGAACCTGTCGAAGGAGATAAAAAAAAAGTTACACTTCTGTGTCATTACTTTATATGTGAACACAATATCGTAACAGTTAACTGAAGGTGTGGTCATGACTAGGTGAATAATTAAATCTACGTCAAAGAAAAAAAACTCATTTTACTATGAAGTTGGCTGCTTGCCTGGTAAGTAACAGCTCCTGCATAGTGATACACAGTAAAAACCGGCAAAGGAATCTTGGGCTTGGCATAGTAGGGACTGTTGCCATGGTGATAGTGACATTTCTGCAGAAAGGTGTGGTCTGTAGCCTGACACAATGAGGAAAAAAAGTGTGAAGAAAAAAGAAAGACAATCAAACTCTCCTGAATTCACTCAGTCCTAGATTGTGGATTTTAAATGGTTTGCTCTTTCTGATTATAACACAGCTATTTATAGCTGTTATAACATAAGTGATAACAAGAGCTAACTTGTTCCACAGACATTCCATAACATAAAATGCAACTATAAACGGATAGAAATAGTGTAAAAACATTCTTAAATAAATAAGTCTTGGTATTTCTTACATATAGTACCATGTTGTACACTTCTGACAGTTTTAACTGCTTTATGTCATGTAAGAATGACCCTGTACTTATGTCTTAAAGTACAGCTAGTGGTGGTGGTGATGGGGTGTCAGGGGGGCTGGTTATGGGAATTGAGGGTAAAACCTTTATTTTGGACAAGTGTACTGCATAAACTAATCTCCTTATGGCATCACCTATTGGCGACATGATAAAACTAATTACCCGCTGATTGTCACAATGGGATCAACAATCTGTTAGAGCTGGACTGCTGAGTAGACACAGAACAATTTCATGTCAAAAACAAAAACAAATATAGAGCCAGATTTATGGTTGAAAATGAATTGTGTGTTTTCCACAGCCCTATTCAGCCACCATCCACTATCCAAACCCCAAAACATCCCACTGTGTCCATTGTCTGAAATTCTGCAGCCGTTTGTATTATATAAATTGTTATCAATCTAACATATGATGTGAGTGTGTGTGTGTGTGTGTGTGTTAATCCTAAAAGTGGGTTAAAAATACGAATTGCTGCAGTATGTGAATCACTGTATGAAGAATATGAAAATTCAAATGAAAACTTCACATTGAAAAATCATTAACATGGTCAGGGTTCATTTAAAAACATATTTGTGTGTCACACAGCATGAATTTAATGATTATGCTACACTGTGGCTGAATATTATAAATCTGGCTTCCCTGCAAGACAGTAGACACTGGTCTGATGAATAACAACACTGAGATCCACCAGAAAGACAACAAGGACAAGATGTGTAACTACTGTACCTGCGGCAGACAGGTTTGGTCATCCAGGATGCGGAGGATGCCATACGGCCGAGCGGAAATGAGCTCCAGACATGGATGGAAATTCTGTAGGGTCACAGGATGGGACCATGGGATCTGCTCCGAGTTGTATTCCTCCTGAAACACAAAGCCAACCAGATGGAGCAAGGAAAAAAACAGTACAATGGATATACAGACAACATTTTACTAGTAAAACTCATCAGTTGTCTCATGATGTTGTAAAGTTCTATTTTTAGTTCATTTTAACTGAATATGTTAAATGAATAAACCTACAATGTACCCATACTGACCTGTTCCTGTGACACAAGTGATTTGTTCATAAATTGTTGGATCTGCTCATTCGCAAAATTGATGCACAATTGCTCAAAGCTGTTCACACCGAGGTCCTGTAATAAAGTATATTGTAGAACTTATCACAGTCTCTATTTTGGTGAGTGATGATAGTGTGTTAAAATATTTAAAAAGAACTTGAAATACATTTGTTACAGTTTAGTGGACAACTATGATCCAGAACATCTTCCACTCTGCAAAGTTAAGTTCTGCTCATGTCTAGAAGTCCAGACGTTTGTGAAGACCAGGATTATCCAGATTATGGAGATGGACCAACATGGATTACAGTGAAAAGAGTTTGGAGCTAATAGTAATTATTTGTAAAAATGGCTCATCAGATGTTCCATAAAAACCTTAAACTCTGATTAAAATTTGAAATTTAAAGATAAAAGTTAATCTTACGATCAATCATTTTCAAGTTAAACTAGCATAAAATGGTCTGTAATGTTTATAACTCTCTTTAGCTTTTGCTATTTTTTAATCCATCCAGGCAATATTTGGATTTATGCCATTTCCTCTCCTTCACCTCATTTGATACGTCACTATCTCACTGTGCCTCTGTCCAACTGCTTCCATGTGCATTATGTCTCATTGCTAAAGTTGTGGTGATTTTTGTGTATTTGTTGTATGTGATCTTTTTTTGTGATTACTTTATTGCATAATATTTGTATATGATGTTTACTTGTTTTGTTTCTTATATAAGATCTGTATGTGAGATATGTATGTGATTATTGTTTATTTGTTGCATGGGTTTCTATATGATTTTTTTCCCTGCATTTTGTTATAAATTTTTGTTCATTTGTTATCTGAAGCTTACTGCAAGACTCTGTAATACAACAGTTTTTGAAAAAGGTACAACATGAATATTATATAAATGAAATAGAAATATATTTATTAATTAATTTTATTAAATATAAATATTTAATACCTTAAATTCTCCATAAATTCATTTCAGCCACATTAACAGTCTTTTATTGTAAGATGATCTGTGTGCTAGATGATGTGGCAACAAAGCCCTAAGGCAACCGATGTCGAAGATCATCAATATCACCAAAGACGAATATCAAAGCCTAACCTCAAACCCATAAATGTCCACAATGCCAACAGTGCTGTCCATCTCTGTGGGTATTAACCACTCATTGATGCGCTCAAGCAGCCAGTCAAAGAGCACAGAGTAGAGGGCCTTGGCAATGGCATCCCTGATTCACAAACAGACAGAAAGCCTTCTATATGCATGGTATATATAGATATTTTGGAAAGAGAAGAACAAATTTTCAACATTTGTAGGTACATCTTTGTTTTAAGACATCACTGCTATTTCCCACCTGGATTCAATGGCACATTCCACAGACAGGGGGCAGTAGATCCTATCATAAGTGGTTTCCTGTGCACAGAGGTTATATAATGACGATCATGTCTCTTTTTGACATCTATATTGTGTTGCCAGCAAGTAATAAGGAGAGGTTGATAATATATCAAAAGTGTTTATCTGAAAGTAAGTGTGTAAGTAGCAGATGGATAGTACTCACTGTAACTCTGTGTGTAATAACAGTCTGCAGGGCTTCAGCGGACACCTGTAATAGGTTACCCACTCTGCGAGCTTCAGCCTCACTAAAGATCCTTGCCACCTCAAATGACTCACTCTGGTTGAATCGAACACACACACACTTACTGTATAAAGATTTTCTATCATATAAGCAGTTACATATTGTAGTAATTCTCGACACACCTCGTAAGAGCTGAAGCAGATGTTGCCTAGCTGTAAAATGGACGACAGTATGGCCCAAATTGTGCTTAGCTGTTCAGCACGTAACCCAATTGTCCCCAAACATTGTACAAGAAGCAGGAAGTCCTGTTGGTCATTCTTCCCTTGCAGCTCACAGGCTCCACCCTGCATTAACAATCATGTGAAATAAACTATTCCTTCTATACATAATAGGATGCAACGGTGTATAGTAAAGGATAACGATTACAGGTACTGCATGTTTAGATTATTACCCTTTATAAGGACACAGTTACCTGGTTAAGGTAGAAGTAAGTCTCAGCTCCCTGCAGGTAGAAATCCTGCTTATCCCATTGATTCATCCCAGCCAACAACTCATAAAACACATGATAGTTCCTTTCCTCTTTGGCCTGCAAGGCAGAAAAGGGGACTGCTGCCCATTAAGGCTACTACATAAAAATAGTCTATCTATCTAATTATGTGTGTGTGTGATTGAACCAAAGGTAAAAAACCAAAATGTACCTGGAACACAATTCGTGATTTCTCTAGGAGATATTTTGACAACGAAGTCCCAACAACAACACCACTGACAACATATTTAACACATCTGAATCAGCAAGCCGTTTAAACACATTCCATTTTCAATGTTCATAACAGAGCACAAAAACACACATTTAACATTAGAAATAATGCATATAAGATGAACACATTAACAAGGGTTATATATACCTCCTTATGTGTACATGCAGGTATTTGCCAAAACGACTAGAATTGTTGTTGAGGATTGTCTTGGCATTACCAAAGCTTTCTAAAATGGGCAAAACCTCTGTTGGCTATGGAAGCAAAAAAGATTTCTGAGTCTATTTCTGCTCAACAGAAATATAATGCAGATACTTTGGTTGTTTATCCTTCACAGTACCTGTCGCAGGTTGTCATTTCTACCCTGATATACAGAGCTCAGGTAGTGAACAATAAGTTTTGCTGCTTCGGTTTTCCCAGATCCACTTTGCCCACTGTAGATTGAGATAAGGACAAAAAACGTTCATTTTATCAGCTTGAGTGATGTAGCTCAGGTTGAGGAACTGTCAGACCAGAGTTTTTCCAATTTAAGCAATGCCCTCTTTGGGTTTAAATCTAAATACTATAACAGTTATTGATATTTGGATACAGATAGTGTTATTGTAAGATAAACCTAATGACAAGAGACTAGTGCTGGCTACAAGGAAAAGAAAATAATGACTCTCACCTTATAATGATGCATTGCTCTTGTGTGGTGTTTTGAGATTGGCAAAATGCTGCATCCGCAATGGCATAAATATGACTAGAGACAAACACATTATCACTAGAACTGATCTATAGAAACAACTCCTTAAAGTAAAGCTGCACCTGAGTTTCATTACCATAATAGGTACAGGCCTCAAACTGATCATTATATAATTCCAAATAACAGATAAACAAAAACTGAACTGCAGATTAGTTCTAGGTACATTTGAATACATGCTATAAAGTGTCTTGTCTCATGCCTTATTAACCTTGGAAATTTTCATCGAATCTAATCGAATCTAGTCTAATCTAATCTAATCTAATCTAATCTAATCTAATCTAATCTAATCTAATCTAATCTAAAGTATCTAAACAGAAGCTTCCAAAACGTTGTTATTAAAAGGATTGTACATAACTATCAATTATCGGATGATTTTCAGCGGTGTAATGTCAATATCATTTGAATTGCATTGGTGCATTTGTACAGTAAAGTGGACAGCAAAATGAACAGCCTCTGACTACTTACGGTGGATTATTGTGCCTCTCTTTGCCTTGGTACTGCTGTCTCAGCTCCTCTGTGTAGATACTGAGGGGCTTAAAGGGGTTGATTGATAACAGCATATCGCTGATATATGTCTGTTACAAATTCAAATGAACTCAATTAAAAGACAAGCCTGCAAAGTGAGCTTTGATGAAACGTTTCGATGCAGACACTAATGATTCAGATTTGACACACAGGTACAATGGAGAATAATGTTGATAAGGTTCAGCTAAGGGAATCTGTACATCCCATTGATGCGAATAGATAATACATACATAAATCGAGTCCCGGTGAAACCGTTTCTTCAGATTCAGCAACACTGAACTTTCACACACTTCTCTGTGAATATACATACAAAGCAAATATAACGATCACCGTAACTTTATAGATTTGAATGATGAATACAAGTATTCACTTATAATATAACAAGATTTCCCATTCGGAAAAGGTTCTACACATGTTCAGCTACCAAACTTTGACATTGAGGGTTGACAGAAGCTTTGTGTGTGATGAAAAAACAATAAAACATATCTTCTCAAACTGCTGATAATGCAACATTGTAGGCAGCTGAGCATGCCTCCATATAAATGAGCCTAAAATACTAGTTAGGTATATTTAACTATAGCCCCAAGTGCTCCAGAAGGTCTCTCAGGGTACAAGGTAGGTAGGCATCAAAACACAGAGGCAGCGAGGTGGTGTGAAATTTCCCCCAGAAGTCCGAACATCTGAGTCACTGACTGTCTTCAAACGACTGTCTGAATGTCTTCCTGAAATATCTAAATTAGAGCTTATTTGTGTGCTGTGTGTGCTGTATTTTCTCCCAATAGAGATTTGGACTCATGGTATCCATAGTTTATGACCTGGTGAACCAGTGTCGATGTATTCTGATAAAGGCTTCAAAGCCAAATGCAGTAGGTCTGCAACTAGGGTGTCTAATATTAACTTTTTACACTATTACCATTGCCAGTGCCATATCCAAAACTTTTCTAGTTAGTCCTAAGTTGTTGTGGTTCCTCATCACATTGTGACATATGCTATTCAGACGATTCTACCTGCGCATAGTGCAACGTTTGTCCCTTTGTTACATGGAAAGTCTCAGCATACACACATACAAACACAAAAAGATCCATGTGATTATCACCACTGCTGTAGATTACAAAGGGTGAAACAGACCACCTGTGATACCTTAATGTCACTCTGATCGATAGGGTAGACCTTTCTATGAAAGAGTACAATGAAATACAATGGTCAATACTCACTCTAGTTGTGACAGGTCCTCCACTTCATCCACTTCCACAGCTTGGCTGCTTCCCGGCTTGAATACCTAAGGTTAGAGATTTCTGTGACCTGCACACTCCTCATTACACCATAATAGCTGAACAGCAAACTCAAGGGATGTAAGCAAATATAAATACATATATCAGATAACATGCACTAGGTGGATACAAATATAGATAGAATATAGAGGAACTTCAAGAAATAAAACATAAACTGTTGAAAAATAATTGCATATAACATCACAAACAAATGTATTAGATTTAGATTATTGGGAAAATCCAAATATCACTTATAATGCAGATTTCACTGTCGAACAAAACAAAATACACTTTTATACCTGAGTGCTGTTGAGCCTGCTCTCCAACATATTCTGAGCTGGGTCGTCTGATTCCCATGGACCTCTGCCATCATGTATAGGTATTGTTTGTGCTTGCTGGTCATCCTGATAGACTGTCCACTTAGTGAGCTTCTCTCTGGTTTGATGTGGTGGCAGGTTTTCACTGCGCAGCCAGTCCTGAGGATCACTACACATTTGGTGATGCTGAGCCCAGTGGAGTTCTATCGCAGATGGGAGAAGACCATCGCCCATCAGTTCAGCCACTTCTCTATCTTCTTCCTCTTCATAAAATTCTGTCCCCAAACTATCTACCCATGGTTCAGCCTTAGCAGATGGAACTGCCTGGCCCTGATTCTTATCCCTCTGCTCACCATCCAAGCTTTGCACTACTCTTCTGCCTCCTGCCAGAAGAGGTCTTGACAAGGCTAGTTTAGTAAGATTCATCTGTGAGCCAACGAGTTTTCCTTTTGCTGATTGCAAAATGCTATCTTTATTGTCTAGTGCTGTTGTTGTACTGTCAATTTTTGCATCTTTTCTATTTTCTGACAGTTGTTCTTCAGACTTTCTCTCAGGTTGACTTGTAGCATTGCGCCTTTTAGCAGATCTGAGTAGGTTAAGGTCTGGCTTCACTGGAAGCACGAGGCGAGCACCAGGTTTTGGAGGTTTACGCTCTGGAGCAAGGCCGTTGCTTGTGCTAGTGCTTGTGCTAGCAGTAGGAGCAGTGTCTTCACTTTTGCCAATTTTGTTCATTCTGGGAAACACAATTGCAAATTTGGCATCTCCTGAGTTGGCCTTTTCTTCTGGATCTTGCGCCGATGAGCAAGGTTCATCACATAATTCTCCTGGATCTTCAGAAAAATATTTCCGTGTGTCTGTTGTCAATTCAGTCTTTAAGTTTTCTTGGACTGGTGCCCTTTTAGCATTCTTTATGGAACTGCCAGCCATTTTCAACGCCATCCTCTGGCGGAGGAGGGTTTTTTTGGACTTTGTGGGACTATTCTTTTTCTTCAGAATCAAGCTAGGCAGCCACCTTGAAAATCCAATTGCTTCCGTGACGGAAGTGAATTTTCGCCGAACGCTGCCCTTTCGGACCTTCTTTTGTATCCAGCCAGAGACACGATGCAAGGTAGTCACTCCTTTCTTCTGTGCTATCAAATGATCTGTTGACTTTGAGGACACTGCATCTCCATTCTCACTTGTTTCCATTTCTGTTTTCTCATTGATTTTTTTCTTCTTTGCCTGGTATCTTAGAGAGGCAATTCTTGCCATTCCTATACCCAATCTTATATTTTCTGTCTTTGGTTTCTGTGTAGTTTCTACTTTTATTTCTTCGTCTGATTGGTCTAACTTGCTTGAATTTTTATTTTTATCATCTTTGCCCTTCCCTTTCATTGTAAACAGCATCAGGGGCTGTTTATTAACTAAACCTTTTGAAACTTTTGGTGGACTCACTGTTTCCTTATCTTTCTGAATTTCTTCTGTCTTGTTGACCTTTGATTTACTTGCCAGTTGTAGGATCTGGGTCTTCCCTTTCAATACATCAGTCTTACGAAGGGCCATTCTGTTTATCTCAGTTTTTTCTGAAGCTGGGGCCTTTTCACTCTCTTTCTCCACTTTAATAGGGTCTTTTTTATGTAGTAACTTAGATTTTAGCATGACCTTCTGTCCTTGGAGGTGTTTAGCCAGTTTGAGAGCTTGTGGCTTCTTGGATGGAAGAGCAGGTTCCTCCTGCTTGTCATCAGCTTTATCACTGAGCTGCTCTTCAGATTCTTCTTTCTCCTCAGAGCTGGTGGATTCCTCTTCAGACTCCACTGTCATTTCATCTTTCGATGCTTCATTTGCTTCTTCCTCTCCTTCCTCCATTTCTAACTTTGATTCATCGATGTCTTCCCCTATTTGGATGTCTGTGTCTGATGGATCTTCCTCACTGCTCACTTTATTTCCTTCTGTCTCAGCCGTTTCCTCCACACATTCTGACTCTTCCTCTTCCTGTTCTTCACTTGTTTTCTCAGAATGTTCAGATTTCTCTTTTTCACTCTCAGATTCATCTTCTTCAGAGTCCTGTATCCTACAACCTCGCCTTTTTGTACAGATTTCATGTGTTTTGCTGGCTGTTTTGACTGCTGAGGGCTTTGGCAAAGGACTGAATTCTTTACCTTTGCCCAATTTGCCTGTGGCTCCATTACTTATAGCCTTAGCAGTTAAGGATTTGCCATTTTTTTGCCTCCCCTTTCTCCTCATTTTTGGTGATTCAGGTTCTTCAGCTTGTGACCTCCCAGCTTGGTCTGTCTTTCTGTTTTTTTCCTCATCATTTTTGGGCTTCCGTTTACTGAAAATATTCCTTTTCTTGCTTTGTACTTCACTACTTTTGCCTGTCCCATGGCTTTTTGCTGTGCCATTCTCTTTATTATTAGGGGAAATATCTGTGCCTTTCTTTCTCCCTTTTCTTGTTTCAATTCGTTCTTCCTTTTCCTTCTTGCTTTCCTCAGCTTTCTGTTTCCTCCCTTTTGCCTTGTTTGCTGATTTGGCAGGAGGCATGATGTAGAATTACATTTGCGTGGTTGATGTCCTCTCAGTTTTCCAGATGTTAGGATGTTTCACTTTTAACCTACAGATTATTGGCACATGTTATTATAATCACTGACAAATAAATTAAAATCATACAGGCTTCAGGTTGTGTACAGTTGTCTTAACATTAATATACTTTAGTATAATAATACTTACTATTTAAATTTTTGGGTTGCAGTAGTACTGTAAACTGAAACAGTAAAGAGACCCATACTAGCAGGGGACAAGATCATATATCATGTCTGTCAGCTAAAGTGAACAGTGCACCTGAATTAATGGATATCTTTAGGACTGGGTTACATTTATTTATCATGCCTGATCTTGCATGTGATATGATGTGGGTGAAATCTAGCTCCATTTATGAGAAAATTATGCTTATATTAATCTTTTATATTACCTAACTTTGGGCTTCTTGGAATTCTGAAATTCTGAGATTACATCCTTAATGCATATCCCTATATAATACAATATACCAAAATACAAAGTCCTCCTGTTATACATGCACTTTATATCATTTAAAATTAATATATAAAACATTTTTATATATGCATTATGACATATTCATTAATTAATCAGATTCAAAATTAATCAGATCCAGTTTACTACATAAAATAAAACATAATACAGACCACTACATCAATGCAGTACGATATTACTTACTTGTCTCATTTGATGCACAGGAGGCATGGTGAGGGATTGTAAGCATCTTTATCTTTCCTGTGTGCTGGTATCACAGATGATAACCACCAGAAATGTGCTTTGAAACACCAACAACCCCGTAGTGCCTCCAAAACAGACTAGAGTCTAAACACTAGGGTCTTGTGAATAATTCATGTTTGCATGGTAACCCACACACTTATACACCCCATTCATATTGACAGCTGGTGAACAGACTCTGGAAAGGTGAGAGGCAGTGCTGAAGGAGTGAAAAAGGTGGTGACATATGAGAGACAGAGACAGAAAGGAAGACATGCCAGAAAATTCCAATAGTGCACTTGAGTAGGTCGAAAGAAACTTCTGATAAATTTAACTTCTCTATAATTACGTAGAAAATGAGTAATAAAACCATCATTAAGCATAATCTTCTAAATTGTGAACGTGATATTTCCATTAAATTAGTAATCAATTGGCTTGATGAGACTTAAATAATTTGCAGTGAAGTTGCTGTGAATAGATACATAACAGATGATTGCAGTGATTGCAACTGATGATCCCAGAGATTGCAAGTGATAGAAACTATGCTTAAGTCTTATTCATTATGTGGTGCATAACTTCACATGGATAATATACACTTAAAACTAAAAACGCTCTTATTTCCAAAACATTTTGTAGTACTCTACAGTAGTTTCACTATGCAGTATCAATAATAATACAAACTGTGGAGATGATTATTGATTTCAGATTTCAGAAGAAGCATCCAATATGGCTCAAGAGTCAGCAGAGCAAAGTCACACAAATTCCTTGGTACCATCATCCAGCAGGACCAACACATCTCCAAGAAGACCCTGCAATGCCAGCATTTTCTGAGACAGCTAATGAAATTTACCTAACCCTAACAGAATCAAGAATCACATCCTTCATTTCTGTCTTTCTCATCTCTGCAGCTTCACACTCCAAATACAAGCTAAAGCCCATCATGTGTAGTGCAGAAAAAAACAATCTCAGTTCCCCACCCTCACTAACTGGCACTCAACCAGGAGAAAAATCATGACAGATTTCCATGCCATGTCCCAGCCACTTTATTTTTTAGTGTTTCCACAACAGAAACTTGGAATGTAGAGCCCTGAAATCCTGTACCAGTCAACCGGTGCACAATTTCTTCCCCCAGGCTACAATTCTTTTTATTAAAAACCTCTCTCCCCATGCAGCACAAGCCAGTTTAGTATACCTATACAATTCGATTGTAACTGCATGAACACTTGCAGTACCTGTAGAGCAATTACTCAAATTATTATAATATTAATAATTATATTTCAGCCCTACATTCTGCCGTATTAGCAGTACCCACATATCACATTAAACCATACTGTCTACAGATATACTGAATTATATTGTAGTAGGTAGTATTGTACTGTCACATTGTATTGTCCCTTATTGTATAGGATAGGATTGTATAGAATGTTGTTTTGTAGTGAATTGTATTCTATTCTAATATATTGTATTGTGTTCTGTTGTATAGTATATTATTATCTTGTACTATTTTATTGTATTGCATTATGTTTTCTCTTGTGTTGTATTCTATTACATTGTATTGCATTGTGTTGTACTGTATTTTATTGTATTGTATTATACCATATTGTTTTGTATTTTATTACACTGTCTTGTTTTGTATTGTAGTGTATTCTAGTGTTTCACATTGTATTACACTGTATTGTATTGAATTCTATTATATTATACTTAGGGACTTGTATTACACTGTATTGTTTTGTATTGTATTACACCGAATTGTTTGTACTCTGCAATACTCTGTGAATAAAACATTCTGATTTAAATAATAAGACATAAGATAAAAATTAAAAGAGTTGGAAAAAGCAATGTTGCTATGTTGAATTCATTTTCAATTCTGGTGCATTCGTTTTCTTCACATCATTAGTTGTTCTGTGTCCATGTAATGTGTTACGTCTAGTCATGCGAAGGAGTCATGTGAAGAGATGTCAACAAAGTGATTGACCTATTACAGAACAAAGCAGAACTAAATAATAGATGACCTCTTGTATTTGGCTATTCATGTATAACAACTGACCCAACATATGTGGATTACTTCAAAAAACATAAAGACTTTTCTTTACCCAGAATTCTCTATAATTTTATAGTCACAATTAATTTTACCATTAAAGGTCAGAAAAGCACCATCCTCACAATCTCCTAGGATTCTTAACATTTCTTGTCGAATACTGTACGAATGCATAGTATATAAAATATTAATATCTTTACACCAAATGGATTTATCCACCTTTTTTCATGTTGCACATTCTCATTTATATATTAAAATGTATGACTGCTTGCTCTCAGATCCTAATGTGACTGAATGAGTGTTTTCCTGGAGTTATATTCACATTTAGAGTATAAACATGTTAAGCATATAAATAAAATGCATAGTATTAAAACTAATATATACTAGATTGACCAGGTAAAATAAAATCCTGTCATGCACTGTTAGAAATTTGTGGGCAATTACTGTAAGTGAAATTTAGCCCACTACTCTTGTTCACTTTGACAGAATGTCTATTAATCCATATTTATGGATGGGTTTTAGCTACTTGTGATCATTTGGGGATGGGGTAGCCTACTGTTAATGTGTTGGACTACTGATTGGAAGGTTATGAGTTTGAATCCCAGGTCCACCAAGTTGTCACTGCTGGGCGTCTGAACAAAGCCCTTAACCCTCAATTGCTCAGTTGTATAAATTAAAATAAAAATGTAAGTCAATCTGGATAAGTGTGTCTGCTAAATGACAGAAATTTATATAGTATTGTCAGTAAAATTGCTGTCTGGAAATTACAACAAAAGTATGTAACTATATTTTTCTAATTTATTGGTTTCGAGCAGTAAGCTGACAAGGAAAACCATTTTGTTCATGCCTTTGCCAGATTTTTTTCTTTTTTAATGCAACTGTTCTATCTGAGACTTTTATTTTGACAACGGATATAATATTAATCAAGACACATCTTCCTGTCCAGTGATAAATATACTTCTGTGGGAATATCAGCTAGAAACTAACGACCTAAAGTCAACTTTACTTTCATAGTTACTTACTTAACTAGTTACCAGCTAGTTAGCAGTTAGCTTGAACCAGTAGCCGTATAGTAGTGAGCAATTAGCTAGCTGCTAGTTAGCAGTTAGCTTAGTTTTCACGTTTGCTTCACATAAGGATGTAGCGTTTATTGTAGGTATTTAGCAGCTTCACGTTACTGTTGATGTTTAGTGTTCTTCTTTAAAACTCGGTTAGCTGTAGTTTAGTAAAAACATCATTATGTCTTTAATGTAACAGGACAGCAGAGCAGTGATGATATTCACAGAGTGTTATCAGGACACTTGCTCGGCGGTGGCGCTTGCAGCGAGGAGAGGAGACTACAGGCTGTTACAGAGACTCCTGAAGAACGGCCAGTCGGTGGATGTGAAAGATAACCGCGGCTGGTGCGCTTTACATGAAGCTGCTGCTGGAGGACATGCGCAGTGTGTGCGCCTGCTGCTCAGTGCTTCAGGTCAGTTACACACACAACCTGTCAGGCTTATTCTAATGATACTGTTACCAAAACACCAAGACTGTTTCTTAATCTCTTTATTTTATTCAGTGCCTGTGGTGGTATGGTGTATTGTGAGCAATCTTATGATTTGACAGAAAGTGTAATAATTAACACTTATCCACATCTTTATCCTGTGACAGATTTCCTTTTTTTTACATCATGGCACAGGCCTGTTTAATTCCCCTCTCGGATTTGATCAGAAGTTGTTGATTATTTATCTCCAGCTGCAAGACGAATCGTTTACACAGGTTGTAGATTCCATAGTGTCCCTTTCATGCATGGCGTTTATTTCAAATACACTACATGGCTAAAAGTGCACTGGAGTGTGTACTATTACACCCAAGTAAGACCCAGGTACACCCATCTAATGTCCAGAGTAGACTGAACTGGTCTTCATGGACGAATTGTGGACAAACATCCATACTTCCGACGTGAAAACAAGGCTAAGAGACTAACAGGAGGCACATTGTTCACCAAAGCACTGGAGAGCAATACAGTAATGAGTAACTGCAGGCAACAGTGAAGAAGCAAGGTAAAGGCTCCTTGCAAGTTTGGGGATGCAATTAATTAAGTCAAAATGAATTGTGTCCTCAATAATAACATCTACAGGCAGATACTTATCCGCCATGCAATACTATCAGGAAAGTATCTGGATGGCCCAAAATTTCTTCTGCAGCAGGACAATGATCCCAAACATACAGCCAATGTCATTAAGAACTACCCTCAGCATAGAGAAGAATAAGGAGAGCTGGAAGTGATAGTTTGGCCCCAGTGAGCCCTGATCTTAACATCATTGAGTCTGTCTGAGATTTTACACAAAGAAACAGAAGGATTTGAAGCAGCCTGCATCCGCAGAAGATCTGTGGTTAGTTCTCAAAGATATTTGAAACACCCAACCTTTAAAGTTCCATCAAACACTGTGTGCAATTGTATATTTTTATACAGCACAGTAATCTCTCTCTTTCTGTTTCTCTCTTTCTCTCTCTAACTGCCTGTCTGTCTGTCTGTCTGTCTGTCTGTCTCTGTTTGTCAGGAACTTTGCTTGGAAATTCTCTGCTGCAGCATGTTGTGTGTCATGTGTGTTCTCGTCACTACTCACCTGTTTCTAATAGACTTATCAACTTGCCTAATTATTTCCTCTGCTTTGCGTTTTATTTCAGTTATTGAGTCCTAATCTGTTCAGTGTTTGTGTTTTTTATATATATGTAATATAGATCTTACTTTGTTACCCCCTTAAAATTTCCACCTATTTTGTACATTGTTTCATACCTTTACAATAAAAAGAATTAAATGTTGCCCTGCAAGGTTTCTCCTAGAATATTATTAATGATCATTACCACAGCAGGTGATTTAAAAAAAAAAAAAAATGGGGACATGCTTTATTAAATCCTAAATTTGGGCCCCGAGAATGAATTGTGCTTAGAAAAGTTTATCTCATGATTGATATATGTGTAATGCATGCATGCAGGTGTGATCACATCATTGCCTTGTGAATTTATTCAGCACTATTATTGTTGCATATGCGTGTACTGTATAAAGTCATTGTGTTTAGTCAGCCTGTGAAATTTCTTTGTTTTCTTTGTAGCGGAACAGTGAAGACACATAGCAATGCCATTTTAAAAGCCTCCATTCTGTGTTTTTTTTATTTTATTATTATTTTATCTTAACAACAACACAACACAGTGGTACCAGTATCTCACATCAGCATATACAGCCACATAGGCCATATTCCATTCTGAGTTTTTTTTTTTTTTTTTTTTTTTTAAAAACTGAGATATTCCTATTAAATGAATAAAGTAATAAAATCGAATTGATGGATAATAGTGTTTAAAATATATAATAATCAATTTATTTCATTCACATGTAGAACCTGTTTAAATGGACAATTGTTTATAAAAAGTCTTCACTCAGTATTTCAAACTGTTCATGTTTCAAAATGAAGGCATGAAATCAGTGAAATATTTTTCCAATTTGATCTGAATCAAATTCTAATCATCACCTTGTTAAACAAAGCAATTGTACAGTTTTGTTCACAGCAGTCTGTGGAAGTTTGGGATGATAAAGGAAATTGTGAGAATATTAGGCAGATATAATGAAGGGAATCATCAACATCGCTACATCCATAAGGTTAATAAACCGCTAGGTATCTGTAATGTGTGCATGATTCTGTGCATTTTAGTTCCATATTCGTCCTCAGAACTAATCTTTTCTATCGTTTCTCCTTCTCTATAACCTTTGTGGATAGCTTCAGATAACTGTGAAGATTATGTGAACTCACTGACTCACAACTCTGAAACATCTCTGTATTTTGCGGCGATGAACGGCCACCTCCGTGCAGCACGGCACCTCATAAGGGCTGGGGCAGATCTCGACAAGATGTCTAATGATCTCTCCAGCCCTCTCTTTGCAGGTAAGTCTAAACAACTTCACACGTGCATATGCATGATTCATTTTTACCTCATGAACTGTTTTGCCGTATTTCTTCTTTGTTGTGTTGAAAGCTGTCGATAGCGGCCATAAAGAAGTCGTGGAGCTTTTGGTTAGTGAAGGAGCAGAGGTTAACAGGAGATACTACATCTCAAGCTGGTCCTGTCTTCATCAGGCTGTTTATAAGGTACTGTTTATGCCAGAGACATACTTTAAATCTGTAGAGTTTAATACCAGGACCAGGGTTGGGATCCTGTGCTCCTAAAAACTATCTACTAGTTTGGAAACAAGGAATGAATCTTCCCTGACTGACATCTTAACAGATTTCATGGCAACTATAATAGCAAACGTAGTTACTGGAAAACTGTGAAGTAAAGCTGGCTTCTGTTCTGTAACTGTTGTCATTGTTATTGTCTTTTTTTAATCTTATTGTTTAAGGAATAAAACACAACGCGTTTAACACACCAAAGGTTTCTCCTGATAACAGAGCATTTCCAAATGTTTCAGTTCTTTTTAAACAACAGTGATTTGCAACTATTTATAATTGACAATATATCAATGTATCGCATTTTATTCATTAAGTAAGAAATCATTTCAAATTTATGATATTTGTTTTATTTCTTATAAGTATAATTTCAATGAAATGATTTTTTTAAGAGATCATTTTTTAGAGTGGATGCACAGTTTCATAGTTACATTGAATGTTGCACATCCCCAAACCTGCAGAAGTTCATCCTGTTCCAGTTATCAATTACGTAAAAACACTAGATTCAAATTTATTCCCTGAATTTTTTTCTCTCTAAGTGTCTAAGCCAAAAAGAGCAGCTTGTGATGTTACAGAGAACGCACACCACCCTCCAGAGCTTTATGTATGAGAATTACATCTAAAATCTGTTACTCTAACAAAGTGTCAACGCCCGAGGTTCTTAAAATATCTTAAATAAACGGCAGAAAATCTCATCGTCAACAGTTCCACATGTTTCTTAATCTGTTTATTTTGAGAGTCGGCCATACGGGTCCCTGGTTAAAAGAGTCATTAGAAACCTTTCTCGCAAAATGATCATCTCCGCCGTTATAGAATATCAGCAGCTTGTGACCGCTGTGCTGTGGTATATAGACTGTATGTGTCTAATAGTCTGATGGCTTTCATTAGAATCTAGTTTTTGTGGCACATCTGAGGTTTTGTGAGCAAGAGGCTGGGAATCTTTAAAAGCCAACCAGGACAAGACGTTATGCTGAGCATTCCACCAATCAAGCTTAGTGTTTTTTGGGTGTGGCTTTAGACCGTAATTTGAAAACAATGCTTAGTGCCACCTCTAGGCTATTAAGTTATTATATTCTCTAGTCAATAGGAGTGAAGCCTCAGTCCTACATGTCACATGCCAAGTCAAAGTCATGCTTGTTTTCTCTTCCAGGGCCACGCAGAGATTGTAAGATTTCTGGTAAACGTGTGCTCTCTCGAGATTGTGGATGACTATGGGATCACGCCGTTGTTCGTTGCTGCACAGTACGGACATCAGCACTGTCTGGAAATCCTTGCCAATGCTGGTGAGGTTGTTCTTCAGCGATTCCCTCACCTGCTTATGATTTATGATTATTTTACTATTTACCTGGTTGTGTTTATTGTTACTCTTTATATACTTCGTTACCATAATCACACTGCATGACACTAGGGCTTATTCTTATATTGAGTTGCCGTATCGATCAGCAGCGAAAGGCAGAGCAAGTGGGAATAAACAGAGAGGGCTGCAAAATTATAATTGCAGATGTAGCAGCATGCAAGCGTGACTGAGTTTTATCTGTAAATGCTCCAGGTGCAAACGTGAATTGCCAGGCAAAAGACATGGCCACCCCACTGCTCATTGCATCACAGGAAGGCCATTTGTCATGCGTGGAGTTGCTTCTGGCCCACAACGCAGACCCAAACCTTTACTGTAATGAAGAGAAGTGGCAGCTTCCCATCCATGCTGCAGCCCAGTTCAGTCGTATCAGGTAAATGGAAATTTATTGAAATTATGTTTAGTACATTGTATATACAGCAATGCAGTTCTTACATGCACAATGTATCTGAAATACATCAGATCAAGGAAGACAAAGTTGTCATAAACATGAAACAAATGTGTCTGCACTATGGGGAAAAAAATCACTGCTAATACAGGCACATACGTTGTGTACTGATAGATGAAACGAAATGCACAGTGAAAATGGTCAACGTATGCTATCCTGTGGGAACCATTCTGCATCCGTGCACATCCGTAAAAAGTCAATCCTGCCTTGATGCCCGATGACGCCTGAGATAGGCACAGGCTCCCCGTGACCCGAGAAGTTCGGATAAGCGGTAGAAAATGAACGAATGAATGAATAAACACTAACCAGACAGATCATATTCACATGATATACAGAAAATGGGGTTCTGTGTAGTTCATGCCTGGTTTACTGAATTTTAAATAGATCTACTAACCCCCAGTAGTTCATCTGCAACCAGGGGTTCTAGTAGCAAACATATCACTTAATACACTTCATTATTAAAATTAACAATTATGATTGGATGAAGTATAATAATATACTTCATACTAAATATTGGATAAAATATAATAATATAAAAAACATACCAAATGCAAAATCCTGTGATTTGTGATGAAGCAACAGATTCCTTCACAAAACTTTTATTTCTGTCCTACTAAACCATACTCTTATTACTTGTGACCTTCTGCAGTATTCTAGAGAAACTGATCCCAGTAACGAACCGGGAGTGTGACCGGGGCTGGGGGCTGGTCAGTCCGGTTTATTTGGCAGTGGTTAGTGGTCAAGCGGAAAGCCTCCTGCCTCTGCTCAGAGAGGGTTATAGTCCAGATGCTCAGAGCTGCAAGGAGTTCGGATATAGCTGCCCGCTGGACATGGTTCTTGGGAGTAACTTTTGGAGGTATGAACTTTTGGAGGTATGCATTAAAACACTTTTACTAATCTTTACAACAGTGTCATACAGGCCCTATAGTACATCTCCCTATCTTCTCAGTGCGGGAAGTGATTTACACCAGAGTCGAGAGATCACAAAGATGCTGCTGGTTGCTGGAGCTCGCGTTAGTCTGGATACATACATAATGACACTGCAGGGTGACGTACCCGAACATCTGCCGCTCATCCTGGAATATTCTGGGCTGCCTAAGGGCAAACAGCTGGAGGCGCTAGTTCAGGCAACACTCAGTAAAGTGGCCCATGCTTCATTTTGGCTTCCACTGTTGCTCAAAGCAGGACTAGACCCTCTACTTCTCCTTGAGCAGAAAATGTAAGAAACAAAGAGATCCTACTGTTTTTTCCATGTTGAATTCTATTTAATCATCAGTGATCCTGATAACACTATTCATATAAGATGAAGATATTTGTGATGGGGGAAATGAGTGACTTGCAAGTTTGCCCTCCACCTCCACAATCTGTGTTATTTCCCATGTGATGTTTTAATCATATGCAGGCTAGAAGAGGCTGAATCCACAGTACTTAATTTCTTGCTGGATTTTATTAATTGGAAGACTCTGCCCTCAACCTTGCTTCACATCCTTTCTCAGCGCAGAGCACAGAACACTTGGACGCCCCATAAGCATTTTGGTAAAGATCATTTAAAGGCATATCCATCCAAAGTACACTGTCAGAGTTACTATTTCTGCTTCTCGTTTATCCAGTTAAAGTTCTCCATATATTACCATTTGTACACTGAATGTTGTAACTCTTTCCATTCATTGTGTTCCAGAGAGTGTTCCTGATCTGACTCATTTGTGTCGACTCGCTGTAAGAGCTACAGTGGGCAGTCATGCTTTGTCTAAATCCTCCTTTGTTCGGCAGCTGCCTGTTCCCACACTCTTACAAGACTACCTCCAGTTCAGTGACGTCTCCAGTGCTTACACCTTCACAGCCTCAAGCTGACCGAGAATCGGTTAATTAAGCGAGCCCGCACGTTTCGCTCGCAGTGTATTTTGTATATATGTTAATAAAACCGTTCAACTACTGAAAATTGGACTTGATTCATGTGTTCCTTTCCATTTAAGTCTTCATTTTCCTCTTCCACAGCAGGGTTTCAGACAAAGCTAGAGTTGAAATTCACCTCTGCTCCATGTCTTTGGTCTTCCTCGTTATCTCCTTTCTCCTTCTCAGCTTCTTCCCTCGCTATCTGCCTCCAAGGTCACACAGGCACAAGACACGCACTCTCTTCCAATGCTAATTATGGACTCCGGCACATCTGTTCGGGTTGGAGGCATATCTTTTCTTTGTCATCATTTTTTTTATTATACACTATCTTCTTACATTTTATGGAAGAGCGCTGCATGCTGATAAAAGCTAGCAGTGTATTTCTTTTTACACTACAGTTTAGATGTGTGGAACATCTTTAATATTTCTTTGTTCATGTAGTGGTGCACAGTATCTAAAGTATTTATACTTCATCTTGTAGCATTTGCCATTAGCACTGACACACATCTTAACATGTTTCCCTGTACTGGGAAATGACCTAAAATGACCCTTTTATTGAGACTCAGTTGTTATGGATCTTTAAGGGAAAGGCAATTCCATCAGCAAACAGTTTAATATCTGACTAGTTACTTCTTTCATCCTGAAACACTTTATCCTGGAGAGGTTTGTGATGGATCCTGGGCATAATGCAGAAATACAGCATGTTACTGGATCACAGGACACCCTGCACACACACATACACACTCACACACTCCTACAATGCAAATTCAATATCACAACTCTAAAAGTAGCTCTTGTGATGAAACAAATATGTGAGAATGTCTTTCCAAAGCTGTTCTTTTGTAGTTTAATCCAACTCTTCAACCATGGAACTGTATAGTAAATCATAAAGCTGGGCTTTCTTAAAGGTTTTGTGGTACCCATGAACATTAAGATGGAAAGGTAGCAGCCTTGTTGCTAACACAGTTCTCTTCCCTCAAAAAAGGACAGATTTTACAGATTAAACACTATTAAAAATTAAAAAGATTAAAATTAAAAAGATTAAAAATATTCATGAATGCTACAAAATATGCTTTGCATTAATACATAATATAACTATTCTTAGACTACCTTTTTATGTTTTATATAGGACTGTTTTTTATAGAAAAAATATTGTCTACCCTCAAAACACAGAAGATGCAGTTGTGCCAGACTGTATTTGATCTGGTGTGGGTGCAGGTTTTCATTCCAATCAATCAGAAGACACACCTGATTTCACCTGTTTAATCAGTTGGTCTTGGCTTTCAGTAGACACAGGTGGGGATCCACACAAGCCCATTGTGGTTAAGGCTGGACTGCCCTCATATAGAGGATGGGTAGCATGGTGGTCCACCAGGTCATGTTGCTGCTCCCAGGTTCACTCCTGAGCATGGCTTACTGTCTCTGAATGTTTGTCCTTGTAAATTTTAAGTTCTCCAGCACTTTAAATATCTTCGAGGTTAATGGGCATATTTACACGGTGCACTGTAATAGACTGACGATGTTTCCCACCTTATTCCCAGTGTTATTGGGACTGGTTTGCTGGTACTGTTACCTGATCAGGATAAAGCTGATTACTGAATAAACGTGCCATATGGATGGGTTTGAACTAGAACTGGAACTTGTTTTATTCTAAACTGTTACATTAATAAGGTTTTGTTCAAAACTCTAAAATACTCAGTACTCAAATCTCTAGTATGTAGAATGCTCTAGTATGTAGAATGCATATTGACCTTCGATTGTAAGACTATCAGCCAACAGAAGGGGGAACTATTGCTCTGTTAAGCTTCTTAGCACTCCAAAAAGTGGAGCCATTTCAGCTCTTACCTCCTGCTTTTCTGAATTCTGAGCAAAGTGAAAGCTGGATCTCAGAAATTCAGAGCCTTGTTCTAGACAATCAGGCCGCCGCTCTGTGGGAGACGCCGTGACTGCCAGGTATCAGCAATCATGGGCATTAAGGTCCTGCTTGTACTGCTGGTAAGCTTTATTCCAACAGTTTAGACTTTGATTTGCAATCAGGCTTTTGAGCTACAATCGAAAAATTCCTCTCACACACAATGTCTGCATTTCCTGAAAGATTATATATTGAAGAAATACATTGTTCAAATTCATAAAATTTTCCTTAATAGGTCAAAAGAAAATGTTGCCCTTGAACATTCCTCAATTTTAGGCAATTTGTGTTTTTAGATGTAAAATCACAAGGAGCAGCTGGCTAGCTTTTATATATACGGCCTACCTTTTAAATGGAAAATACCTAAAAAATAAGGCTTGATTTTTGGCATCAACAACATCCTACTGGCTTCTTTTTAAATTGTGTCAAGCCAAGAGCAGCAGTGCCACCACCAGTAATACAAAAAATATGAAAAAAGAGTTTGTGGCTGATTCTTTCTAACCCAGACTATAGAATTATGCATGTCAGTTGTTTACACTGTAAGACTTTTCCTCAATATTTACATCATTTGGCAGACTTCCTTATCTACCATAACTTACAGAATCTTCTATGAATGAATACATTGATACTGGTTCGCTAGGTCATAGACTACAAATACCATCGGTCTTAAAGATCTGTTGGTAGGTAATGTAGCAAAAAAGCTCATGAACGTAAGAACAAAAGTTCTCCTGCTTCCTTGAAAATTGAAGGAAGCTCAAATTGTAGTCCTTTGTTTCAGCTTACAAGTCGTCACTTTCTGATTCTGATACCATCACAACAACTTCTACCAATTTTATGCGCATTGGAGCTAATTTCTTTCAGGTCGCTTCACTCACATCGATAAGACATCATTAGCAGCGATTGAGAAGAAGCTGGAATTGGTTATAAGAAAAATGAATGAGGTGAAAATTTCTCTGTTGCCTTAATAGGAATTACAAATCAATACACTAATCGAACATTGTCTATACAAAATAAGTTTGTATGTGCTTGTATGAGTGAAAGGGCAGT
The DNA here is from genome assembly GCF_022655615.1 of Tachysurus fulvidraco. NCBI lineage: Eukaryota > Metazoa > Chordata > Actinopteri > Siluriformes > Bagridae > Tachysurus > Tachysurus fulvidraco. The sequence continues at coordinate 10,025,503 of NC_062525.1, read as the reverse complement.
GCTGGGTAAAGGCAAGTGCAGCTTTCTGTTTATTATCTCTGATACTTAAGAAGAATCCTTTATTTGTCACATATACAAAACAGCACAGTGAAATTCTTTCTTTGCATTTCCCAACTTTGGAGGTTTGGTCAGAGCATAGGGTCAGCTATGATACACTGCACCTGGATCAGAGAGGTTTAAGGGCCTTGCTCAAGAGCCTAACAGCAACAATGAATGGGATTATTGTTCTCTCTTTAAGACAGGGTGTTCCAGGATGTGTATCAATAATAATGTTTTGTCTAGGAAGAAACCCGTATCAAGTCTCAACCATTACAATTGTTATAATAGTTACTGATACAAATATGTATGCTATACAGATAGATGTGTGTAGACATGTGTAGAATAAACCTACATTGCTGATATCTCTGATCTTCAACGTATCCATCTTTGATACACCGTCTAATAAAATGACACACCATCAATCAGCTCAAAGCTTCTTCACCGTGTTTAACTCCTGGCTCTGGTTTTGTTTAATGATCAACATGGCTCACACTGTGGAGCACACTGTTTCCAGGAGAATGCAGCAGGATTTTGAAGTCTACGTGAAAGAAGATGCTTTTGAGGTATATAGACTTGTGCTTGGAGGCAGTATGATCACACACTGTGCTATAAAGCCAGCACTGTTTCCTTTGGTGGGGAAAAAAAAAAAAAGTTGTGTCTGTTTTCAGATTTAACACCAGTTCGCACTCACTCAGAGCTCTGTTGGGCTTGTTTAGTGTCGGTTTCTTTAAGCAGTAATGGCTTTTGTTTGGTCACAGGTCTGATTTTAAAAATTGTCCTGAATATGACTGGATGGTGTATGGGTGGTGTTTTATTTTCCCTTCCAGTAAGAACCCAGGCTGTTCCTCAAAGCCATGCTGTGCCCTTATGGGCTCATTATCCTTTTATCACCATGGATCTGGATCACTAGGACACTGTTGCCTGGCGACATACTGATGGGAAAATATCCTCTAAATGTATATAAATGATTTTCTTTAGGAGAAAAACTTTTGTTTCTCTGAACTGTTACTTCAGGACTGTTGTGTGGAGCAATACAGCAGCAGGACCACCGTTCACATATGATGATGCTGTAACAAGCTAAACTGTTTAGATTTCAAACTCTGCATGCTGCCCTCTGTGAACCACCATCAACTGCACAACATATTTCAAGCAAGCATCAACAGCTAAGAGTGTCTTCCTATTTTAGGATATCTGTGGCCATTTGCTAGATTTGCCTCCGTGCCTACTGTTATCCCTTCCGGCTAGCTGGCTTCTTGCTAACAGCTAATGTTTCGTGAACAGTGAAAATAGATGCTTTCACACCAGGCAAAGCAGAACATGCTTCAAGCTAGGTTTTTTGTTTTTATAATAAGCTATCACCATCATTCACATGACTGACAGTTTATACTAGTATGAAACACATGGAACATTTTCAAAGTTAGACAGCTAGCATGCTAGAATCATGCTAAGTATTGTAACTTGGTATTTGAGAAGCCTTGGCAAATAAATACTGGCAGGTAGCAAATCACTGACAGTGCATTACCCCATCTACCGTAATAGAGTTTATTGCTGTCCTGTCCAGACTAAAATAGAATTTTTTCTATTTTGTGGTTGTATGCTGCAATGCTGTAGGACGTCCCATTTGAGGGTACAAGAGGTTGCTTGTTGCATAGACCTTAACCAGAGCTGCCAACTCTCACGCATTCAGCGTGAGATTCACGCAATTGACCCAATCTCACGCTCTCACGCCACACCCCAATATTCTCACGCAGACTCGTGCAGAAGTGAGGGAAAAAAATCGTGCCACATGATCTAGCAAAACCATGCGCAGAGAGACCGGACAGACAGTGTAGTGAGTTTTTTGTGACAATTGTGAGGGAAATACAGTATTCATTCCCATAAACTGTGTAGTCAGCCGTTCTCCCTCCCTGCACCGTGTGAATTGTGAACGCAGGCAGGTCAGTGAGTTACAGGGCGCTCCGTGTCTCCGTTCAGTTTAGACTAGTAACTAATAGGCCTTTGCGGTTATATAGTTTATATAGTATTAAGTTAGCATTAGCAGAGTTATTTGTTTTGCAGCACTAAGCAGTTATTTTACATAACTTCATCATAAAAAAACAGTACAAACAAGGCTGCCAACTCTCACGCATTCAGTTTAAGTTAAATGTAATGCAAATCTCCCAAGATACTGATATTAGCAGGTGTGATCTTGTTTAATCACTGTTGCAGTAAAATGACAGGTTAATTAATGGTAATTTGTGTCCTAAATGCTCTGTTATTACCCCATGTACCACTGAGGGCCTCCAATGAGGGAGGTTTGAAATGTAGGTGGACCACAGGTTTCTTTGGGACTAGTCTTGAGACTTCTTTTTCTCTATATATTGATGTGTTACTAGCTGATGTTTTATCTGTAGACAATTATTTGCAATAGATATAAAAAGTCTATACACCTCTGTATAAAAGGGAGGTTTTTGTGATGTAAAAAAAAATCCAGTTTCCATCTTCAATGTGAAATTACTATGTAAAAAATATTATTATTATTATTATTATTATTATTATTATTATTATTATTATTATTATTTATTTTTTTTATTTTTTTTAGGGACCTCACACAACAATATACACACCCTTAAACTTATAGTGCCTTGCAACAGTATTCATACCCAATGAACTTTTCCACATTTTGACATGTTACAACCACAAAGAGAAATTTATTTTATTGGGATTTTATGAAATAGACCAAAAGAAAGTGGCACATAATTGTGAAGTGGAATGGAAATTATAAATGGTATCTACATTTTTTTTTTTTTTTTACAAATAAATATCTGAAAAGTGTGGTGTGCATTTGTATTCAGCCCCCTTTACTATGATACCCCTAGCTAAACTCCAGTTAAACCAACTGCCTTCAGAAGTCACCTAATTTGTAAATAGAGTGCACCAGTGTGTAATTTATTCTAAGTATAAATACAGCTGTTCTGTGAAACCCTCAGAAGTGTTAGAGAACATTAGTGGACAAACAGCATCATGAAGACCAAAGAACACACCAGACAGGTCAGGGAGAAAGTTGTGGAGAAGTTAAAAATCAGTGTTAGGGTATAAGTTAATATCCCAATCCTTGAACATCTCACGGGGCACTGTACAATCCATCATCCGGAAATGGAAAGAGTATGGCACAACTGCAAGCCTACCAAGACATGGCCATCCACCTAAACTAGCAGGCCGTGCAAGGAGAGCATTAAACAGAGAAGCAGCCAAGAGGCCCATGGTAACTCTGAAGGAGCTACAGAGATCCACAGCTCAGGTTCGAGAATCTGTTTACAGGACAACTATTATTCATTCACTCGACAAATCTGGTCTTTATGGAAGAGTGGCAAGAAGAAAGCCATTGTTGAAAGAAAGCCATAAGAAATCCTGTTTGTGACAAGCCATGTGTGGGACACAGCAAGCATGTGGAGGAAGGTGCGCTGGTCAGATGAGACCAACATTGAACTTTTTGGCCAAAATTCAAAAAGTTATGTGTGGTGGAAACCTAACACTGCACATCACCCTGAACACACAATCCCCACCGTAAAGCATGGTGGTGGTAGCATCATGTTCTGGGGATGCTTTTCTTTAGCAATGACAGGGAAGCTGGTCAGAGTTGACGAGAAGACGGATGGAGCCAAATACAGGGCAATCTTAGATTAAAAGCTGTTAGAGTCTGCAAAAGACTTGAGACTGGGGCGGAGGTTCACCTTCCAGCAAGACAATGACCCTAAACATACAGCCAAAACTACAATGGAGTGGTTTAAAGCATATTCATGTGTTAGAATGGCCCAGTCAAAGTCCAGACCTAAATCCAATTGAGAATCTGTGGTGAGACTTGAGCTATTTTGCAAAGAAGAATGGGCAAACATTTCACTCTAGATGTGCAAAGCTGGTAGAGACATACCCCAAAACATGGAGCTGTAATTGCAGTGAAAGGTGGTTCTATAAAGTATTGACTCAGCGGGGCTGAATACAAATGCACTCTTTTCAGATATTTATTTGTAAAAAAAATTTGGACACCATTTATCATTTTCCTTCCACTTCACAATTATGTTACACTTTGTGTTGGTCTATCACATAAAATCCTAATAAAATACATATTTGGTTGTGGTTCTAAGGTGTCAAAATGTGGAAAAGTTCAGTGAGTATGAATACGTTTGCAAGGCACTGTATACTTTATTGAAGCAGCTTTCATGTTATTACACCACTCAACGTTTCTGGGTCAGTGTCTTTTAGCATGGCACATCTACACTTGCCAATATTTCCCCCATTCTCACATTAAGATTCTAGATCCAATCAAATTGTAAGGCCATGTCCTGTGCACAGCCCACTTCAGTTCAGATTTTGATTTTGATTTAATTCTGAACTCTGGTTAACTCATTCGAAACCATCAGCCATCTTGCGGTTAAGCCGTTTTGGATGTATGCTTTTGGTCACTGTCATGCTGAAAGGTAACATTCCATGAAAGTGGCACATTGTTTCATGGCTCATGCTGACTGTCGGTATAATGTGTTTTTGCACTTCACTGTGTGATTCCATGTCTCATGTCTTGAGTTTCCTCAGTCATTGTGTTTGCTCAGAGGTACCTTTCAAGCAGGCCATGATGTGCTTATTTGAGTGTGCCTGAACTAACCAGGAGAAACAAACCATTTTAATGAAGCATAATGTTGCATGGATTCTATAGCTCTGTTTCTGTTCAAGTGCTTAAGTTGAAAAAATGTTGTTTAAAAAAAGAGTTTGGCAAAAACTGAATAAAATACTCGTGTGTTCAATCAGGGCATATTAAAAAGGTCCAGTTTAGAAATTGTAATTGTGATCATGCTGTCATCACACAGCGAGTGTCTCCAGTGATGTTCAACATTACAGGAAGAGGCTCAGTGCTGTTCTTTCCCCAGAGGAGGCTTCACCAAAATGAGATTTCAGTATTATAAGGTTCTATCTGCATGAAGAGTTGTTTTAAGAAATGCGTTTTGACACTTCTATATCTATATCTATAACAATTATATAGTAATCTGCAAGTATTTCTCATCAATGGCTACATTTCAAGGTTGTGTTAAAATTTCCATGATTCTGAAAAACTTAAAAAATGGATTTTAGTTATGAAATATTCAAAACTCTTCTGGAAATACTGTTAGCACTAATTTGGTTGGTTCTCAGTAGGGATTTCCCTAATCCTTCAGAAGAAATTCTAAACACAAAAAAATCTTTAAGGTAATCAAGACCAACTTATAATTATGAATGCTTTTCAATATGTTTTATTTTTCTGAACTGTTAGACATTTCTGTTCTGAACTGAAGATATTTTCACTGTCAAATTATGAAGTTCTTTGTAAGCATGATATTTTACATTAAAATTCTATTTCAGAATTAAAATACATTAGAAAATACAATGCATGCTTTTAAGCGAAACACACACACACTGGAAGGTTGACTGTATTATGCACACTACATGTAACATTAATAACATATTGTTGCTAGCATGTGATGCTATTATCTGAGCTTTGTGCTGATTTCATAATGTATCAAAAGTTTACAAATCACAAGTTCAGACCGGGACTCTTTTGTACGTGGTATACATAAAACATCTACAGCTACATTTCTCCTCCATCTGGTTATACTGAGGCTTCACGTCTGCTCTCGTCTGTCAGTGTGTAAATAGTACATGGATATTGATTGACCCTGGCTTCCCATGTTACGTATTCAACCCGGATTGTAATGTGCTAGCAGATAGAACCTTAAAAAAACATGTAGGTCTGTGAGTTTGGAGACAGGACTTAATATATTTTTAATATTATGACAGCTGGCGTGGTGGTGAAGTAGGCAGTGTTACACAGCATTGTCACCTTACAGCTCCCCTTGTCTTTCCAATGGGATTTCTGGTTTGCTCCTGCCTCTGGAACAGCATAACAGTATGTGAATTTTCTATACCATATTTGCAGCATTTGGTAAATACTTTTTTTTTCCAGAGAGACTTCCATTTATCTAATTTATACAGAGGGATTGCAGTGTTAGGATTTGAACTACCAATCAGAAGTTCTTAACCAGAACATCTTAACTGCTAAGCTATCACTAGTTAGTGTCTGTGTGTGTGTGTGTGTGTGTGTGTGTGTGTGTGTGTGTGTGTGTGTGTGTGTGTGTGTGTGTGTGTGTCTGTCTGTGTGTGTGTGTGTCTGTCTGTGTGTGTGTGTGTGTCTGTCTGTGTGTGTGTGTGTGTCTGTCTGTGTGTGTGTGTGTCTGTCTGTGTGTGTGTGTGTCTGTCTGTCTGTGTGTGTGTCTGTCTGTGTGTGTGTGTCTGTCTGTGTGTGTGTGTCTGTCTGTGTGTGTGTGTCTGTCTGTGTGTGTGTGTCTGTCTGTCTGTGTGTGTCTGTCTGTCTGTGTGTGTGTGTCTGTCTGTGTGTGTGTGTCTGTCTGTGTGTGTGTGTGTGTCTGTCTGTGTGTGTGTGTGTCTGTCTGTGTGTGTGTGTGTCTGTCTGTCTGTGTGTGTGTCTGTCTGTGTGTGTGTGTCTGTCTGTGTGTGTGTGTCTGTCTGTGTGTGTGTGTCTGTCTGTGTGTGTGTGTCTGTCTGTCTGTGTGTGTCTGTCTGTCTGTGTGTGTGTGTCTGTCTGTGTGTGTGTGTCTGTCTGTGTGTGTGTGTCTGTGTGTGTGTGTCTGTCTGTGTGTGTCTGTCTGACTGGAATCCTATTTGGGGGCTATTCTTTCCTTGTGCCCAGAATTCCCAGGATAGATTCCAGATCTAACCAGGATGTGCCAATTACTGAAAATCAGTGAGTCAATAAAAACTATACCAAAAAAAGAAAACAATTACTATAATACAATTATGTAACTTCTCCCTTTTTTGTGTGTTTACTGAGGTCATACAATGAAATCCATTTTCAGAAAATATGTAACTAAATATAATTCTAATAAAAGTCTAACAAAACATTAGAGCTCTCCTAATGTTATACATTATTCATGCAATCGGGCTACATGACTTAAATATTTTGTTAATTCAGTACAGAGATAGCTACACTCCCATGTTCTTGATTATTTACAGGGGTACATTAGGACAAATAATTGGTTTGGGTTGATACTCGTCTCATATCTGGGTTCCAGGTGCAGACTAGTTGCTGAATATGTGAAGAAGTTGCTGATTGAGAGAAATCTGTAATACCCTGGTGAGGTAACTGTCCCTTTAAATAATGACTGCAGTCAATCACCTGGACATTGTGTTAATCACTGCAGCACAGAGCCAGGCAGGATGGAGGAGATGGAGGAGATTACGCCAGAAAGGTCGCCAGAGCAGTGCCTGCAATTATAACCTAGACCTGAAAGCTATTCTTCTCCCCATCCAACCATCCTCTTGTTTTTGTGCTACTCCTTTTTTGGTAAAAGCACCAAAGGAAGCATCTAATAAAAATAGGAGCAGTATTTTCTTCATGCTCTCTGAAGTATTAGATGAGAGTAGTAAACTTCCAGACTGTCGTTCAGATTCCTGGTGTCTTCAGCTTTTAAAAATGCAATCGTCTGCCCTGTTACTAGGAATAGCTCATGTTATACAAGACAATTTGCACAACACATTGTTTGCATACATGGATTTCTGTCCATATTTGCTTGACTTAGTCAGTGACCTACGTCAGATGAAATTCATTTGCTCTTTCTCCCAGAATCCAGCAGCGGATTTAACTTGTTGTTTGAACAGTTTGAGTTTCTTATCAACATTAATTTCACACCACTGCATACCTTTAGCGTTAAGCAAATAAAAATGACACCATGTATCACCCCCCCTTCCTTTTCCCAACAGAAAACCGAAATATCTGACTTATTTTCCCTGACTTAAACAGAGTGGCGCACTATCTGATATAAGAATGTTAAAGAGAAGGTTACAGTGGCAACCACATTAGGAGGAAAAAGAGAAGTGTCAGATCATTTAAATGCTAATTATCCATTTTCAACCCCTCATAAACTTTAACTGCAAGCCTTTGAATTTGCAACCAAAATAACATCTTCTGGAGGAATGTTCCTTTGGGAGATGAAGTCCTTTTTTGAGCACTTAAGTGGGCAAAATGATCCTGTGGAAGAACTTTTTGAATCTTGCCAATTTCTAATCCAGACTTAAACTTTATTATACTACAGTGCTGTTGTCATGAGCACAGACACTCAGAGTGGATACAAATGCAGATCAGTTTAATCAGTGTTCATAAAAATAGGAACGGTCCTAAATAATTTAAACAGTTCACAAAATTAGAGCAGTTAGCAAAAAAGACAGTCTGCAAACAATCTATCACTGATAAGATAATCGACAAATGAACAGAATGTATACTTCACAAATCATGAACAGAAGAAGTGGTTTTTAAACAGCGCTAACAGAACATAGTAATTAAACACAAGCGAACATGATGGTGACTGGGAACGTGGGAGTGCAGGTGGTGGCTCGGAGTGTAAGTCCAGGGCAGCCATAGTGAAACAGAGACATGTGACATGCGGTGATTTATACGTTGTCATTATCATTTCTTTAGTAACAGCTAAGTAATAGGGATATAAATTACAAACCACATAATGAAAGACTAATAAATGTCTTAATATATTTGTTGTTAAACAAAATAAAATGTATCATTACTGTGGTGAAATATTCTGTAAGGAGACATTTATTTAACATTTATGGACGCAGTATCAGCAAGTTTCCTGCCATGGGAGAGTCTTCAGGATGGAGGACCAGTTTCCTGTTAATAGCTGCGTTATTATCATGAGGAGGAAGTAATAAGAGTGGCTGTTGTGGGAGCAGCTTTTATAGCTCCTATAGCATATATTATGTATATAACATATAGTAAGTAATATAACAGTAACTAACTTGTTTGGCAGATGTTCCATAACGTTAAATGGAAATATACTGTAAATGGTTAAAAAGCCATTCATACATTTTTTTAAAATAATAAATCAAAAATGATCATTGTTGTGCTGTGTAAAAAGTCTGTGGTATAAAAGATATAAAACACCCTGGAATACGATTTGTTCTTGGAAAATAATCCAAGAACATGTTTTTGGAAAATAATCAATTCTGTGGCAACAATAAGGCATGATTATTTTCCTATATGTACACACAGGTGCACTCACAGAGTATTTATAGATAAACCCAGTAGCATTATAAACATCAGACTATGCTTTGTTTATTGTCTGTGAATTAAATTGTGAATTGTATTCCCAGCTTTCTAAGAACTTTCCTTAAAATACCTTGATATGTCATTGAGTAAATGAACAGAAAACACATCAATTGAAATGTCACTCTCAAAGGAAAGCACCTTTTCGTGTATTAGAGAAGGAAAGGAAAGTCAAGTTTTCCTTTCACGGGGCAACAAATACAATACAAATAAATTATTAATCTTTTTTTTTAAGTCTTAATATGTTTGTGGTATGGCTCATTGAGCTGCCATGGGCATTATGGAACTCATACTGCCACAATTACTATCTCCTAATATGATTATTGATCATCTAGCTGGATCGATGTGGAAACAGGAATAGAGTGATTACCATGCAGTCTTTGTTTACCTGTGAGCTTGAGTGAGAACGGTGATGAATGCTGCTCCTATAACAGAACTAATACCAGCAACAACTAAAAGCTCCAATTAAGGTTCTCAATCACGCTACAAGACTGCACTGTTAATACATGTGCTGCCATTAGTGAACTCCAGCACTGCTTCATTCCTGTCTCTGTGTGTTGATGTCCAGTATGACATCACAATGCTGTTTGAGAATCTGTATTATAAGCTCTTTCAGGATGTTTGAACTTGAATTCTCTTTTGTTTACGATGTTTAGACATTAAAGTGAAATGCAAAAAGAGACCAGAATTAGTGGCAAATAAGGTAATGCTGAATGTACACAGAACATTACATGTTATAAGCATTATATGTGGTGATTATGTTTAGGTATTTTGCCTACTGAAGATTAGGCAGGTTTAGCATTATCACTGCCATGAAATACTATATTAATTTCACACCACAAAGCTGGTGTTGGAATGTTAAGTAGATACCATACATCATACTAATTCCTTATTCAGTTATGCATGTGAACTCCAGCACTGCTTCTATCTTCTGTGTTCGTTGACATACAGTATGGCATCACACTGCTGTTTCAGAATCTTTTATAGACTCTGCTGGAGGTTTGGACTTGAATTCCCATTTATTTTCCAGTTGTTTGGGTTATTTATTCTGCATAACATTATTAACCAATAAACATGCCTTCCTTTCCATAACAGCGGTAGTTTTGCTTTGCTATATGATTTTATGTTAGAATGTCTTTGGGAAAAACTCAGCCTCAGACGCACCACCAACACCTTTCATCACACCACACCATTTTGAAGGCCTAATGTTTGGACAGCATTAAAAATGATTCGAAGTAGTTAGTCATGAAGACAAAACAAGTGTTGGTCAACAGGCTACTGGGAAAAGGTATATTGTTGGCCATCTTTAATCTCATTCAAATTCCTTCATTCTGTGAAAATAAGCAGTTCTTTTCTTCACTGAATCTATTCCAAAATGTTTAGACTCTTGAGAAAATTCTGGTTTTATAAGACTTGTCCTGGTAATGAAATTAACTGAGAATATGAACTCAATAAAAGCCCACAAGTTTACCATTTTACCATTTAGGAAAGCACAGGGCACGTTTAAAAGCATTGTGTTCAATTTATCTATTACTTTTTGTTGTTGGATTTCTTTTTTATTTGCTGCTAAATTAGATCAACTATCAATAATCCAGTTGATGGTTCTCTTACTGGCCATAAGATCAATCTTCAGAGAACATTTCTTAAAATGAATAAAACCGATCAAAACAGTCAACTTAATTTACATGACTGGGATTTTACACACACAGAAAATGGCAAATTGATATTATATAATTCTCTGTCTGACTTTAGGATATAGGCATTAACTAGATTGAACTATATTCTTCATGTTTATCATCTATGTGATCGATCTACATCATCTATATGATTCAGATGCAGCTGTCAGAATAAAATATTGTAAATGTAATACATTATTCTATTCAATTCAATTTTATTTGTATAGCATTTTTAACAATATACATTGTCTCAAAGCAGCTTTACAGAACATAAGAAACATAATACAAAAAAATTCATATTATGCAAAGATTAATATAATACAAAAATGAAAGATTTATATTAGACTTATATTTAAAGGTGTTTGTATTTATCCCCAATGAGCAAGCCTGAGGTGACTGAGGCAAGGAAAAACTCCTTTGGATGGAAGTTGAAGAAACTTTGAGAGGAACCAAACTCAAAAGGGAACCCATCTTCATTTGGGTAACACTGGACGGTGTGATTATAAATATACAGTCCAACAATTGTGTATTGATGGTGAGGTTGTTGTCGACAAAGACCACATGTCTGAATACTTCCAACTGGAGCTGATACGTCTCTAGATTCTTCAGGATCCTCACAGAGTTGGCCTTATCTCAATGAAGGTCCAAACTCTTCATGACACAGAACATATTATCATATTAAATACATTATATCAACCAGACTGTTGGTCAGAAAGTCACTCTATTAGGGCTCTGGACTACTGAATCCTGGTACTACTGATAACTGTCACGGTTATGTTGGAGCTTATAAGTCACATCAGCCTTAGCAAGTCCCATTCAATATCAATAGTGTCCTGTTTCATCCTCATGAGCACCCCTATATAAGTTCCTGTGTTTCAGTGCCTTATAGATGGTCAAGTGTATTTGTTGCCATGTTTGCTATAGTCTTGTTTGTTTTTGCTGTTTCGTTTTAGTTGTCTTTTCGTGCACAATAGAGTCAGCACCAGCACTAGACTTGGTTTCCAATTGCGTCAATTATATTGTTAGCTAGTTTTTCTTGGCCATAGAACAAGCTAGAAAACTCAAGCAGCAATTTTAATAATAAATAAACCTCAGCTGTCTATGAAATAAGAAGTTCACTAGCATTTGTCAAAAATCGCCTAAAGCAATAAGGATACAAATGCTGATGGGGATGGGGATAAAATAAGGTGTGAATAGAATTTCTATGAATCAGAACTTCTTGAATGGTTAGAAGCATTATGCTTTACTTTGTGTATCATGTATTGTGTCTTTTTTGTATTTTCTAGTATATCTAAAGCCTGAGAGATCAGTTGTTGAGTGATGTACTCTCCTGTAGTGAAGCAAGTCTTTTTCCTGTTTTCATTTTTTATGCCTAGCCATTCTCTCTCAATGAGCTCCACTGAAGATGTTGTCACATGAGGGAATTGTGTGAATAATCTTGTCTTCCTTTTGTCTGTGCTTAGTGTGATTCCTGGCAAGTCCTGGAGATGCATGGTAATTCACCAGACTGTTTCAGGGGACTACATGGAGCGTTGGCTGATTGAGGCCAGCCACAAAAGGAAAATCTCTGCTAAAGTGCAGCTGCCTTCTTCTCAAGGTCTTCTGAAAGACAAAGGAAATCAGCTTCGTTTGCTGTTATAGCGCTCACAACGCCAGAGCGAGGCAATAACGAAAGCAAGATTCTTCGAGGAGACATTAGACCGAGAAAATGCCGTCTGCGTGCAAAACATCTGACTCGGCTAAATACTTAAGAATATTGAGAACAATCCTTTCACCAGCCTCCATTGTCTCAGTTAACATCTTGATAATTGTATTTGCTGAATTCCGCATTTAATGTTTTATCACCATTTCAAAATGTCTTCATCTTGGGCTTGTTGCCATGGTGATGGTGTTGCGTTTCTTTCCCCCCTCCAGAAATAAAGCACCGCTCCTCCATACAAATGGCTTTGAAGCAGCTTCTTTCATCCTGCAGCAGTAGAATGGGGTAAACTATGACCCATTTTGCCCATCTTTGATGCATTGCCTTATAGAAAATGTGGTAGCTTACGCCCCCTGTCACAAATTGCTAAGAGCTTTTCTGAGTGCACAGATATTAAAAAAAGAAAGGAAAAAATGCTTGCAGTATAATATGCAACACAAAAAGATTAGACCTTCTTCGTGCAAGATATTATTCTGTGCATTCATCTGTGCTTAGAGCTTGCTTCACCATGGTGATAAAGGTTACTGTATAGCGTATGCCTGAGGCCATGTGCTTGAGACAGGCATGCTCTGCTCAGGAGGACAGATTAGGAGAGCAAGCAGAGCAAAGCAGGCTCTGTAATCAGGGCTCATTAAAATCACCTCACCTGACGTTCAGCCGCACACAATCAGCTGTCATCCTCCATTAAATTACAGCCCTTCACCTTGCCAAGATTTAAGGCTTCTGTCCATTCTGCAGTCTTTCGTCTATGCTTGCACTCATTTTCTTTAAACACCTGTCAGTGATCAGGCCAAAGTTATAATTACATTCCGGCACATTCAAGGGAAAAGGAAAAAATGACCAGAATTTGCGAAAAATATGGTAATGCTGAACGAACACTGAACATTACATATGAAAGGCATGATATGAGGTCGGTTAATTACAGTGTTACTCTTCTGGTATCTTCAGGTATTTTACATGCTAAAGATTACACATAAAATATACCTTATTAATTGCACAACTTAAAACTACTTTTGTGATTATGTTGGCATGCTAAGAGGATACAATTCATTATACTAATTCCTTATTTAGATATTCTGTTTAAAGCATATTGTTCGGTAATTGCTACTACTTTGAAAGTAGTTGTAAGTACAAACAGTGAATGAATGGAAACTTGGGTCTCGGCAGTCAAAAGTTCTATACAGAATAAATATGATTTCTGGACATATTTCTGTTAAGTAATGTAGGAGAACAGCTGTGGGAAATTGTAGAAATCGATGTTGCATTAAAAAGTCCATGCATGCTACATACACCTCATTTTAATGCAAATGCATTGTTTGGAACCTTTTGAAAGTCACTATGGAAAATTAACACATTTTAGAAAAAATAATGTAATCATATTTACCAAACATCATCGACACGATTGTAATGTAATGTAATGTTGTAAACTCACAAAGCTTTGTTTCTCCCAACTTTGGCTTCCAGATGGGCAACAGTGTCAGGTGAGACCTGCAGTCCATCGCAACCCTGCAACAGCTTCTGATCCAGCCACGAGAATTATTTCAGTATGTTCTTAATTTTGTCAAAGGCATTCTTTAAGGCTGTCTAAAGAAAAAAATTGGAAGGCAATTCGGAATATGGAGACTTTGGGACTCACTATATGGTGTAAGTGAAGACAGAACATTAGTAGGTCACATGACCATAATATGTATCTAGGCTCAATAATGTACCTAAAATCCCAGAAGTCCTTTTAAACATGGTCAATAATGTTTTCTTTGCGTTTTAAACTCAGTCGATACCTAAAATATGTTTTGATTTTGTTGGGAGAAAAGATCACCACCTCTTCTCCCACAGGATGTAATGGAATCTTCACCAACATAGCAGTTTGGACAGGATATATATTGGCTGCGGTTATTTCTACTGATCACTTTATAGATGGTAAAAAAAAAATAACTGACATGGATTCGTATGGGAATAAAACCACCAAAGATAGAGCAGAAATGATTACACACGTTACCCTTAAATGCTCCCATATAAAACTCTTTCAATTTCAATCGGTCTTATGGGTTTAAGATTGCTGAATTTTTTATAGTAGAGTAACCTTCAAGGATTTTTCAAATAAACTTCTTTCATGTTTTTCTCTACTTTTCCCCCACTTGTTTATGTTTGTAATTATTAAATACTTGGCAAAAACTGAATACATAGATGCTGTTTGATCATCATCATACAGCTTCACCTCCAAACCTAGTTCTTATCATCAGCTGTGGTTCTCTATTAAAACTGATGGAGACAAACTTGTGAGCTTCTCTCTAGGTGATGACTCAGTGGAAAAGCTTCCAAATGCTCTGCTCTACCCCATACCACGCTGCCCTGCTGCGTGCACACACGAGCATGAAAATCACACCACAGGACTTCTAGAGCTTAGAGAAATCCAGGGTGTGATGTTATGTGCTGTAGAAAAAGTTTAAAAGTATAAATATTAATCATAATTGTACCTCAGTTCTTTAACCTGTCTCTTGCATGAAAGAAAGTTATTTTTGGTTTTTGCTTCTATTCTTCTCTAACAAGTCAAACTGCCTGTACCGAGTAACATTTTTGAACTTGTAGAGCTATTGTGTTTGCAAAATGTAGGCCCATGTTTTCATGTTTCAATTGTTAAAAATAGTCATAAATGCTTTATGGGTAATGCTATTCTGCTGCAGGAGTTGAGCCAACAGAGCCAGTGCTTCTCATTCATCTTCAAATGAATGATTTAAAGGCTGAATATTTTATAGCATTTTGACATTTATCTGACATTTGATGTCTTCATCGCTCCCCTGAAAATATGCAAATGTGAAAGTGAATGCCGTGCCCTATCAAGTCATAGTGTGTCATCACTGATCTTTACAGAACGGCTCGACAGGCTAGGGACAGGTTTATGTAATGCTTGCACAAAGACAAAGGTTTAAAGTGGCCATCTCTGAAAGCCTGGAACATCCCTTTCACAGCCTTTTCTAGGATGCTGAGTGTCTACGCTTCGTGACCGACTGGGATCAGCCGTGTGGTCATCGGGCTGGAATTTGACTGAACAAATATGTGCCTTTTATTATGGTTACTGCTAGAGAGGCAGCCGTGGGAACCTCTCCATGGGGTATAGGGAGGCTGTTGCCATGGCAACAGCACCTCGTCATAGGAGTGGGAAAGCAAAGGTGTGCTCTTCTCCTATGTTTGTGCTGTCGGATGTGTGCTGAAAGGTTTATGCGATATTGCTCATCAGCTCATCTCAGGATCCACTAAAACTGTGGCTAGCAGCTGAAACAGTGTATATTTTAAGAGCATGTGTGTGAAATGATGATTAACTGTGCGTCTTTGTTTCAGGACTAGTTGTCTTTAGCCATTATTAGATTTCCTTTGTTCAATGCTTGGCTCTGCATTCGATCTTCCCTCAGCCCACTGGCCACTTTAAATGACCTGGCCAGATGCCTGTTCAATCAAGTGTGTGTGATTATGCCTAAGTGCCTTCTCAATGAAAACAGTAAAAGCTCACTGTACTGCTGCAGGGAGTCCATTTATAGAGAATGATCAATGGAGGTATAAATGAAGGTGTGTCCACTTCCAAGAGCCTGATCATGTGAAAACAAAAGAATAGAGATAGATAGATAGATAGATAGATCGATAGATAGATAGATAGATAGATAAATAGATAGGTTCTACATATACATAATTTTAGATACATAACAATAAAAATAGTAATAATAATAATACTTATACTTAGTTTTATTTATTTATTCTATTTCATTTTTAAAATATTTCAAATCCAATTAGAAGGTCATTTTCTATTATACAAGCTGGAAATCACAGGCGTATTTTAAAGCACTCTGTCTAATACATTATCATTATCCACATAATCTAATAATAAATGGAATAAAATCATGTAATTATTTTGATATGCTGAGGTGTTCTATGAGTATCAGTGTTTTGTAATTTTCAGAGGTACAGATAGGAGGAATTTGTGCTTTGTGCTTTCTTGTTAGATGAAAAGCAGTGTTTTTCTTTCTTAACACCAGAGAATGTGAGAATGTAAGGGAACTGTTTATAGATTGGGGAATACCTGATGCTAGAAATTTACTGGTCGAACGACTGGTCAACTACACCACAAATGTGGCTAAGGCCAAAAAAGATTACAAAGGCACACGGAAGGTACGCATCAAGACTCTTATTTCTTTTGGCAACTAGGTGGTGGAATGAACTTCCCCTAGATGTCCAAACAGCTGAGTCACTCTCACTCTTCAGTACCTACGGCTTCCTGAAATACTTAAACTAGCATTTAAAAACTTAAAAAAAAGTTGTTTATTTCTTGCTATATTGCCTCACCTCAGAGTTTTTAGACTGATGGTATTTTTTTTTGTCTGTGACATAGTGAACCAGTATCAATGTATTCATTGACAGAGGCTTCAAAAGCACTTCTGTAATTCGTTCTAGATAAGAGCATCTGCCAAATGCTGTAAATGTAAATGTAAATCTAAAAGATTAGAAAGCTATGAAAGACAACAATACCTGCTCGAGTGCAGAATAGCAGACTTGTTCTTTTTTCCTCACTTATGCAAACTTAGAGACAAGATGCTATTTAAGCGGTCGCACACTGTATTTATCCAGTCATGATTGTTGACAGCGCAAACATGCAAAGAATAAAGTTAAAGTTCCTAAGGGTTTAGGAATGTACAGTGTGAAATGTCAGATTATGAAGAGCCTGGATTAATTGTTAACACTGGGTGAGATATGAGCTGTGTGTAATGTGGAACAAGATAACACAAAATTCTGTTTACCCGGTCATTTAGAGTGAATTATATCAAGTGTAAAAAGCCCTAAAATGTGTTAACAGTTGTTCTCTGGGTCCAATTTCAATAATTGGATTTACAACATATTTAATAAGGCAAATAAATTCGATCACAGATGATCACGAATGGATCACAGATGAATCAATAAATCCTATGTAAACCTACACATATGATTAAGAATGCATCACAACTTATTATCTAGTCAGCCTTCATTCTTTTGCCCAGTGAACTCCCTCAGAATACTGACTGTACAGAATCCCACTCGTCTGTTCAGAATAACAGTAGTCTCTCTAGCAGCATGTGTGAAATCACTGCGGGGCCACAGGATTGTGGAGGGTCTCTGATTAGAGGCTAACTGGACTAATCTGTGGCGGTTCCTGGCATAGGCGATATAGGCAACTCCCTAGGGTGCCCTGTCAATGTGCTGCTCTCTTTCCTCCTACTACAGCCTACTGTCTGCTCAGTAGCTAAGCAGCAGGATATGAAGGAAGAAAGGTTGTCAAAAACACTGCTCTTAAACCCACTGTTAGTGAAGACTAGGGATGTAACCTGATACAAATACATTATTTGGAATGAAACGATTTGGAATGTGTTCTAATGAGAATACGAGGAATACAATTATTTATTATTTTTTCCCCCCCACATGCCACCAGGGTCAGAGAATCCCTTAATGCCGATAGAGCTAACAGCCAGATATGCAACAGGAAGTATGTAATGAATGAATGAACAAACAAACAGAAAAATGAATGAAGCTCTTGGGACAATCAAAGACCACATTAATTACATTGTGTGTAGACAAATTTTCCACTTTATGCTAATTCTATATTCGTATCTTTCATATCACAATTTAAGTCATTGTATTGTATTCATATTCCATATTTTTCTATATTTTTCTTATTATTTAACCTTGTACAGCTAATCTTATTTTATTGTACAGCTATTTCCACTTTATTTCCTTATTGTATGTTGATTTTATGTTTTATGTCATTTATGTTGATTTTACTTTATTTTACTAATTCCATTTTTGACTATTTTTATAACACACAGTTGTCATTTTACTGCATGTTGTGGGATGTGGTAGCCTAGTGTTTAAGGTATTGGCCTACCAATCAGAAGGTTGAGAGTTTGAATCCCACATCCAGTAAACTGCCACTACTGGGCCCCTAAGCAAGGCTCTTAACCCTCCGTTGCTCAGTTGTATATAATGTAAGTGGCTCTGGACAACGGCGCCTGCCAAATGTTGTACTGTGTGATGTTTGTGACATTAAATTTGAATTATTCATTCTTAGTAACTTCCTTGTCAGGGTTGTAGTTTGTTTAAATTTTGCAAAACAGAACAAACAGTTACAAAGAAACTGTGTGAGTGAGATTTAAAAAATGAGTCCCTTGCACATCTCTAGTTGAGATCAATCAGAAACTTGAGTGATGTAGATGGTGTGTCCAGTGTCTCTAGGGCAAAGTGGTTGGGGTCATAAAACAACAACAACAACAACAACAACAACAACAACAACATCCACACTTTCCAGACATTTAGAGCACAAAACACTAAACAGACATTGCATTACACTCCTAGTAATTTGCACAATGCTTAAAAACTTAGAACTGTGAAAGAGAACTCTACAGAAATGTAGCTTGTTAAATCAAGTCCATGCCATTTTACTTCAGCAAACATCATGGAATTCTATCATATGTATGTTATATTGGAATAACTAGTAACTAGTTCATTAAGGCTTATGACTAACTAGTTAACATTCTATTCTGTACTGCTAATGTGGTCTTGTGCAACATCATACTGTATGTATTTCAGGTTTGTTTTCTGTACAGATACGCTGTATATTAAAAACCTAAATAAAGGCAGAAGCAACAGTGTAAGTATGAGTAACTGCTATTTGTTTGCAGAAAAACATCCAGATGTGCATCATAAGGCACTGAATTCAATTTGAGCTTACTGTGGTCCTATACAATTGCGGTAATCCACATGTGGGTGGAAGATGTTCTATCCAATATAAAATGATTTATTGTTTATCACCGATTGTACGCACATGATGTCCTCCGTGATTGTGCGTACACCGAGCCTGGACTTGTGATGCATACGGTTCAAGGCCATAGAGCAGCAGAGACAAAACAGACACAAGTGTGCATAAAATACTAGCAAAGATACACTCAGAGAAATAAGTTTTCTAAAAGTTTTTTCTCGATAGGTAATGATTTTAGGATCATTATATATACTGTAATTTAGTACCAAGCCTTCTGTTTTCCTTTGCCTGCCTAGGTCTTGATCTCGTTCCTGTTTATTTGCTTTGTGTTTCTCTGTAAGTTGTTTTTGTGATCACATGACCCTTATGAGTTTCTTGAGATCACATCTATGTTTGCTTTCTTTGAGTACTTCTCTGATTCCCGAAGAAGGATTGTAAGTGTTTTATTGTATTTTTCTTGCTTTCAAGTTGTAGGGTTATTTAATCTTCATAAAGTAGAGAGACAATGTTCTAACCCTGACCCTTTGTCTTTAATTGAACTCCGCCTACAAGCTCACCGTCTCCAGACAACACTTCCCCTAAACCATTGCACTGTACTCGTTCATGCACACTTGCTCACAAATACAGCTGTTCCTATATAAACATATCACAAGCATTCGGCCAGTCACGAGATGATGCTCAGTTTGTATTTTCACTCCTGACTTTAACATCTAGTGTACTGTACATTACTCCGGTTTACCTGTCTTTCTGTTTAAGTGTTTGTTTTGCCTGTCCTGCCCCATTACATGACCCTTGCCCATATTTTGATGCTAACTTTGTCTAAACATTTTAGAAACTTAATCTTTATTTAAAACGTTGAACTGCAACTGTGTTTGTCTCGACATACTGATTGTGAAACCCTTGGCTTAAGAAACAACATGGATTAAGAAGATATTACTTTAAAAATGACATTTACAGCTAATAAGAAAAGTTTTTTTTTTCATATTTCATCCATTTTTTCAGTTTTTCAGTATACAGTACACATGTTACACATCCCATGTAATGCTAGCCATATACTAAATATCATTTGAAGACAAATTCAGAACAGATCTTTGTCCTTTTGTTGCTATTTACAAATTGTATAAGCACTGTTTCTTTGCAGTGATCTAGCCACGCATGAACAAAATCTCTGAAAATATCACTACTATGATGCATCACCTTTGACCCTTCAGTTGCCTTGAAGTGGGAAAATAGGGAGCTATGCTTGGGAACTGAAGGGGTGTCAAAACCTGACTAGGCTGCCACAGACCTTCTTCCATTTATACCTTGCTATTTACAGTAAGCGAACCATCACGATCACAAAATAATACCTCAGGCCAGCGCTAGACAGTATCTAATTCTTCTTCAGGTTGGTGTACAGGCGATTTATGAAACACAAACACTCTCAAACTATAGAGATCTGGATGTGAGATCTTTCACAAGTTAGATAAATATATTCCGAGAGGCGCCAAGCAGGAGATTTCAGTGTCATGTTTCATCTGTGCCACAGAGAAGAACCTAATTTGTTAAACAATTATAGGTGCTTTTGATGAGAGGTCAGTAAGTGTGAAATGAGGAACTTTTTTCTATGCAGGAGAGATAAGAGAAGTGTGAATGTCAATAATTACAGCAAATGCCCGACTTGAGACCACAAAACATCACAGATTTTCCAAGCAGGTAGAACTATCAGCTAGAAATGGAAAAAGCTGGTAACATTGCAATAGGATACAAGACAGGGTTTAATCATAAAGTACACCAGACTATCATGATAAGGAAGTGTGGAAGTGTGTGTATGTATGTAGGTGTGTGGAGGCATGTTTTTATATATTAATGAGGACTATTTGGCTAATCCCAAGGAGGAATAGTTTTTTTGGCGTGACCTCTAGCTGCATGTTGCCGTGATGACTCAGTTGTGCAGCAGATGTGTGCTAAGAGCCAGTGTGTCAATGTGGACTCATTCCAACTCGACAGCTGTGAAAAATGACAATGCTTGTCCCTGACATCATTTATGAGGCCATTAAACACCCATTCCTCTGCGATAATGGCGTGTGATGTTTCAGAGGACAGCGGCCTCTTTAATGTCAGGTCATGTGCATTGATACACACAACTTTCCCTATGTATGGTATGAGGCAGAATTTTTTGCACTCATGTATTTTTAAAAAGGATATACTTTTATACAGTTTGTCTCTAAGACAGTTATGAAGACAATCATTTTCTAACAAAATAAAAAATTTCAAATATATGAATTCATTCATTTGTTGTTGTTCTGGAGCAAATCCTGACAGCACTAAAGGGTAGCATGACACGGATCACAGACACGGTCATGTCAGGGAGAAATAACCAGTTAACTGACACAGATTACAAGAAATACATTTTCTGGCTTTTCATTTTGAAGTGGGATGACAGCAATAGTGTAGATCAACAAAACAACGTTGTATGAAGTGGAATGACTTTAAAGCCTTTGATTGAAGTCAGGAAAGTACGGATTTGGCACTGCATTTGCGCTAACAGGGGGCCTCGGTTTTGGACCAAGTGGGTCGGAAAGGATCATCTGTGCTGGCAGATTTCAAATGTCATACCCCCTGTTGCACTATTCCATCCTTGTCAGCTCAGGTGTGCTCATTCCTGTCCCACGAAAATAGCAACCCGAGCACAAATGGGTAAATCCTGGCTTATGTACAACCCAATTAGCAATGCGTGATACCAGTAAATGACACTAAGATTTTAGCCTACTGTAAGAAACCAAAAAAATACAAAAATATTTTTGGCAACACATCTCATAATATTTTATACATATTTTCCAATTTTTTTAAGTACTTACTTTAGTTATTCACTTAATGTTAGTGACTTTGGTCCATCCATCCATTCTCTACAACGCTTATCTTACTGGGCTGTGGGAAACCTGGAGTGTATCCCAGGAGACTCGTGGCACAAGGCAGTGTACATGCTGGACAGAATGCCAGTCTATCGCAGGGCGCAATCACACACACACTCACTACAGACAATTTAGAGACGAAGGTTAGCCTACAACGCAGGTCTTTGAACTGGGAAGGAAACGAGCGCTTGGAGGAAACCCCTGAGGCACGAGGAGAACATGCAAACTCCTCTCGCACATTGTGAAAGTGGGATCGAACCCACAATCCTTGATCTTCATTGAAAATGTTAGAAAATATTTAACTGTTGGTTTAATGCTGTGACTTTGCTGTTGTAGTCGTTGTCATTTAGGTTGCCTTCGCTATGGGAAGCCACTGGTTCACTCTCAGCTTTTTTGCTGGTGATAAATACACTACTATAGCCTACTAAATCTCCTTCTATACTTTCAGTAAGAAATTTATGTATAGCACCTTTATATATAACACAAGGGTGGTCTTCATTCAATGTTAAAAGGGATTACCACGGATACCTGTTTATTTATCATGGCATTCTTTATGACAACTTTCATATATCATGTCAGTGGATTTTATTACTTTGGAAGGTCAGTGCCTACTTTGTTTGAACAATGGAGTCACTCAGGCTCTGACTAAAAAAAAACGACGGCCTTTGTTGCTCCGTCTTGTTGGGGGAATAAATTAGAACCATGAAATCTGAATCATCTACCCATTTGAAGGGTGCATTACTTGTGTAAGAGTAACCATTCCCACCACGTATCCCAAATCACCCTATTGTGGCACTGCTGAACATTCTAATCATGAGCTAATAGCTGTCTTGCATTATACATTTTATTTTATAGAACTGTTTGTTTCATTATAACATTTCAAGGAAGGCATGTGTGCTGCCAGAAGTAAGTTTTTACACCTAGGGGAAAATTGTTAATAATATAGTTAATAGAGTTAATAATTATAGTCAATGACATAGTTACTACATGTGGATTATAGTTAATAACTATATTGGTCTTAGTGCATTATAATTTGTGTACATCTATTGTACCTACATTTCATTTTTAAATGTCAGGCAAAATATCTGCTTAGATTGCTCACGATTTATATCTAGATGACTTGGAAAAAGTAAGACTGTTTTTGTCAGGACTCTGCTTGGACATTCTCTGCTGGAACATTAGGGGGCAGTGTGTTGTGTTTTACGTATTTACTCACCTGTTCCTAACTGCTTGTTAATCATCATATCTATTTATTTCCTCTAGGTTGCATCTAGCTTTGCTGGGTCCTCGTCATTTCTTTGTCTGTTTTGGTTCATGTAACCCGTTTGTTTAGCCGTCTCCTGTTTCATGTTTTTGTTATTTTTATCCTTGCCGTGGCAACCGCGTCTCTGACAGTTTTTTTTTTTACCCGGATTCTATTAAAAAATGCTTAAAAAATGATTTAACAAACACATTGTTCACCAGCTAAACTGCTTCTGTTTGTACTTTATTGTTTTTTTCATTCAAACTCAGCTCAGATTTTAAACTTAATAATTAGTTAATGTGTTTTGATGTCTTATTATATTTGCATTTGCATTTAATGATTGTGAAATATTAGCTACTAATTATTACTGAACATAACATAATGTAACATCTACATTTATTCATTTTCTACCGCTTATCCGAATTACCTTGGGTCACGGAGAGCATGTGCCGATCTCACACCCTGGACGGAGTGCCAACCTATCGCAGGGCACACACACTCTCATTCACTCACACACTACGGACAATTTTTCCAGAGATGCCAATCAACCTACCATGCATGTCTTGGTAGGAGTACCCACAGGAAACCCCCGAGGCACAGGGAGAACATGCAAACTCCGCACACACAAGGTGGGAATTGAACCCCGACCCTGGAGGTGTGAGGTGAACGTGCTAACCTCTAAGCCACCGTGCCCCCCCCAACATCTACATAAAATTTTAAATTAAAAACTCAGCAAAATGATAGATTTTAGAAATATAATTTGTCTGATAATAAGATTTTTAGTTTCAGTCTTCTCTTCTAATTGATATCAGATCCTTTATGTTAGATTTAAATACTGATTCACAGCAAATTTGAACGATTTGACCTGCCCTGTTGTGTCTATACAGTTAAACACCTATTGATTATTGATTTGAGCCCAACTTGATCAAAGCAACAACAAAAAGACAACTCTGTGGAGGTCAAGAGATTCTAAAGACCTATAGCTTAGCATTAAATGCAAGTTGTGTTACTATGACAAATCACAAAAATTACAGGAAAACATTTTTGTACTAGTGTTTGTAGGATTGTGTAAATTTCTTGAAGGCCAAGAAGAATCTGTTTAAAAACAATCAAGACTATGTGAAATAAGGACAGAATTTAGCCTTCAGTTTACTGCTATTTCAGGGACAGCAACACTCCATTTAACACTGGTATCTGTCATGGCTGTGCCATCAGTCCACCGCAGTTCATGTTTCTGATTCTGAAACTGTGCTATCAAGAGTTCGCTGATGTTTGCTAATGTCACAGCAGTGGTAGGGCTAATCAACGACAACAACAAGTCAGCATACAGAGACATGGTGGAACAGATTGCAAACATGTGTACAAATAACAATCTGTCCCTTAAAGTTAACAAAAGAAAATAAATATCTGTTGAATGATGGTGATGGTTGAATGATCTGTTGAACGGTGCCACCATGGAGACTATCAAGAGGTCCATTTAAAATAGCTTATCCAGAGACTCGATGCCCCCCCCACCTGCCTCACCATATAGCCCTGCAGTGTCTACATTTCCTAAACGGAAGTGAATAAGCTAAAGCAAACTGGGAAAAGCTCATGTCCTTAAAGCCAGTACGCTGATGCTTCTGTACTTATGTAAATCTATGGCGTGTATGTGTGCTGATAATTTAATGTTCTTAAGGGTTCTGTGATTGTCCCTCTGAGGGAAGCTTTAAAAGATGAATGTTTCCCTGCACTATGTCTGCATTTGTTCAATTCAATCCAAATTCATTACATTTTATTGTCATAATAGTTTTAACAATAGACATTGTAACAAAGCAGCTTTGCTAAAAGACAGATGTAGATCCCTAATTAATAAGCCACAGGCATCACTGACAATGAAAACCTCTTTGGGTTGACCTTGAGAGGAACCAGACTCAAGTGGGAACCCATACTCATCTCTGTGACACCGGATAGAGTGATTATTAATAATTACACTTCCTCAACTGTATATTATAAGGTCAAATAGTACTAATTGTGTTGAAAGGAAGTTCAATCAAAGTATATTGTGAAAGAGAGTCCTGGGATAAGCACAAAGTTAACAGCATTAGTTCTTAGTAGGCAGGTGAGATTATGTACTGATGCAATAGTGAGACTCGGACTAAAACTAATTTTGGAAGGTGCAGTGTTTAGTGTCTATATGTGACCATTTACAGCCACATAAAGTCACTGATAAGTACAAAAGCTCCAAGCAGAAGAAGCATCTGGATGAAGCAGGGAGGTCCAGGGGGTGAGAAGAGTGAGAGCAGTAGAGGTGTATTAAGTCTTACTGAACTGCAGTTTTATATAGGTTTTTTGTGTTGTGGTATATACAATAGTATATGTATGATGCATGGGTGAGTTGAAAACACCCACTTGACTTGACATGAGTTGTGGTAGGGTTTTTCATGTGTTATAGCCTGCATAAATAAATGTAAAAAAGAAAAAATCTTCCTTTGACACTCTGCATCAATTTTAGTATCAATCCATCAATGTGGCATGGAACCACAACTCACAATTGCATCCGTGTTGACAGGCAAAAGGGTTAAATCTCGTCACTGCTTTGTGCCACGGTGGCATGGGAAGAGAAATAAAGGAAGAAAGTGATTGTAAAGACTGAAATTTGTTAGTAATGTTCTCAGTCAGTTCTCTCCCTCCTGTGGAGCGAGACCTTTGGTGAATATTGAATGATGCTAATGTCAGACTGCCTCCAAAAGTCATTCTCATTTTCTATCGACCAAAGCAAGAAAAAAACAATTCTGCCAAAGCAGCAGAGCAAGCAGTAATGAAGCAGCAATGACAAATTAGAGCCAAAATTAAATAAAAGAGATTACATAAAGCAAGGGTGTGGGAGCATGAAATACAGATGGAAAGATGGCCCAGTTGTGCAGTGGGGAGAGGCAGTCAGTGCTGACATGAAGAACTCCTGCAGTGGGGCTTTGTCTCACATTTTACAAAACATATGCTCACATTGTTATATAACACTGAGGATGAGCTTGGATTTCAATTATTTTATTATTTACTAGTATACTCATGTTTTCACATATATTATATTAAATATTTAACCAGAGCAATGTGTGTGTGTGTGTGTGTGTGTGTGTGTGTGTGTGTGTGTGTGTGTGTGTGTGTGTGTGTGTGTGTGTGTGTGTGTGTGTGCGTGCACTGGTATATTATTTCCAAGTATAAATTTTACTTACATTATATACAGAGGTGTAAAAAAGTGTTTGCCCCTTCATGATTTTTTATTTTTTGCACATTTTTCACACTTGAATGTTTCAGATCATCAAAACATTTAAATATTAGTCAAAGATAACACAAGTAAACACAACATGCACTTTTTAAATGAAGGTTTTTATTATTGAGGGAAGAAAAAAATCCAAACCCACATGGCCCTGTGTAAAAAAATGTTTCCCCCACTATTAAAACATAACTGTGGTTTATCACACCTGAGTTCAGTTTCTTTAGCCACACCCAGGCCTGATTACTGCCACACCTGTTCACAATCAAAAAATTACTTAAATAAGACCTGACTGATGAAGTGAAGTAGACCTTGCACAATGATCTGATCTCCCGTTTCAGCCACAGCTCGCAACCTAGGGGTAACTATGGACAATCAGCTGTCCTTTTCCTCTCATGTTGCTAATGTGACTCGCTCATGTCGGTTTCTTCTCTACAACATTAGAAGGATTCGGCCATTTTTGTCCACACAGGCTGCTCAGGTACTTGTTCAGTCTCTTGTCATTTCTAGACTGGATTACTGCAATGCACTGCTGGCAGGTCTACCTTTGAACGCAATCCGTCCTCTGCAAAATGATCCATAATGCAGCTGCCCGGCTTGTTTTCAACCTGCCAAAGTTCTCGCATACCACCCCGCTGCTGCGATCCCTCCACTGGCTTCCGGTAGCTGCACGCATCCGATTCAAAACACTGATGCTGGCCTATAAAGCCAAAAATGGACCAGCTCCCTTTTACCTCAAAGCCCTCATCATTCCTCCCACTGCACCCCGCAACCTCCGATCTACCAGCACTGCTCGACTGGTTCCACCATCTCTCAGGGTAAGAGGCAAGTATACTACAAGACTCTTCTCTGTTCTGGCACCAAGGTGGTGGAATGAACTTCCCCTAGAGGTCCAGACAGCTGAGTCACTGGCTATTTTCAAGCGGCGGTTGAAGACCTACTTATTCAGGAAACACTTCAACTAGCACTTCTTTCCTTATCTTTTGCATTTAAAAAAAAAATAATACAACCTTTGACACTTTTTCATTGTAACTTTGAACAAATGTTTTAAACTCCTGGTATCTTAAGTATGTAACCTAGTGAGCCAGCATTAATGTATTCAATGTTAGAGATTTAAGCACTTATGTACGTCGCTCTTGATAAGGGTGTTTGCCAAATGCTGTAAATGTAAATGTAAAAGATCCTCAAAAGCTACACATCATGCTGAGATCCAAAGAAATTCAGGAACAAATGAGAGAGAAAGTAATTGAGATTGATCTGTCTGGAAAAGGTTATAAAGCCATTTCTAAAGCTTTGGGACTCCAGAGAAACCACATTGAGAGCCATTATCCACAAAAGGCAAAAACATGGAACAGTGGTGAACCCTCCTAGGAGCGGCCGGCCGACCAAATTTACCCCAAGATCAAAGCGACAACTCATCCAAGATGTCACAAAAGATCCCACATCAACATCCAAAGAACTGAAGGCCTCACTTGCCTCAGTTAAGGTCAGAGTTCATGACTTCATTATACGAAAGAGACTACCTGCAAAAATGGCCTGCATGGCAGGGTTCCAAGATGAAACCCGCTGCTGAGCAAAAAAGAACATAAAGGCTTGTTCATCAGAAAACATCTTGATGATTCCCAAGACTTTTGGGAAAATACTCTGTGGACTGACGAGACAAAAGTTTAAGTTTTGTGAAGGTGTGTCCCATTACATCTGGCATAAAAGTAACACCGCATTTCAGATAAAGAACATCATACTGTACCAACAGTAAAATATGTTGGTGGAAGTGTGATGGTCTGAGTCTGTTTTGCTGCTTCAGGATCTGGAAGACTTGCTGTAATAAATGGAACCATGAATTCTGCTGTCTACCAAAAAATCCTGAAGGACAATGTGCGGCCATTGCTAAAGCTGAAACAGGACAATGATCTAAAGCACACCAGCAAGTCCACCTCTGAATGGCTTTATCCTACTATGTCGTAGAGATCCTGGAGTCTCTCCCATGTGAATTGGGGCATAAAGCAGGGGACACTTTGGACAGGATGCCAGTCTATTGCAGGGCACAATTGCTCACACAGCCATTCACACACTTCAGCCAATCAGCCCACAATGCATGTCTTTTGGATTGGGGAGGAAACCGATTTCATACCCAGAAGAAACTGAGGCACAAGGTCGAACTTGCTGATCTTAACATACTGCAGAACCTTTAGACTCTTAGACGTGTAACTGTTAATTCTACATGGAACATTTGTAAAATAGACCTACCCAAAGGTAAAGAGTATTTTCACAAAAACAGCAGCTTACCTGGGGCTTCTCTCTTTAGCGAGTGTAGAGAGAAGGTCAGAATCTGGGGGTAGGACAGATAATTTAACAGCTATTTTCAGTATTGTTATCATGAGTGAATGTGCAATGGTGGCATTTGCAAAAGGAAACTGCACATGAATTACTACTGCTACATTTTGAGAAAGCTACAGGGCTTTGTTTGCTCAGGTCTGGGGAGGGGAGTGAAGTCTCTTGAATAGTGTTATGTTAGGGCTCACTAATTATGAGGAAAAAAAAATCAGCTACGCCTGGCCAAGCCACACATCTGCTTACAGCTCCTGGTCGCCTGTCTAATGCGCCACTGCTGTTTATTTATCCTCAAGTAGCACTCGGCTAAAGCAATTTCACAAACATGCTGTGGAGATGACGGACTTTTTTTTTTGGGATTAGTCCAACCTTAAGCTTCATATGAAGTACTCTATAGCTAAGATATTTTTATGCCTAGATCGACTAATTTAAATTGCAAACCAGCTATAACAGAAGAGTGGTGAAAATGCTGCCGTCACCTCTGGCTTGGGATAGGGATATATACATACATCCCTATACCTAATATATATATATCAATATCCCCAAGCCGGAGGTGACGGGGCAAGGAAAATCTATCTATCTATCTATATATATATATATATATATATATATATATATATATATATATATATATATATATATATATATATATATATATATATTAAGGTTAATATGTTTTAAATTAAATTTAAACTTTAATTGTATATATATATTTATTTATTTTTATGCTTCTTCTTCTTCTTCTTCTTCTTCTTCTTCTTCTTCTTCTTCTTCTTCTTCTTCTTCTTCTTCTTCTATACTTATTTCTTTCCATACTTCAGCAAAGCTGCTTTGAGGCAATGGGTAATTGTTAAAAGTACTATACAAATAAATTTAATTGAATATAAAATGGAAAATTAGTCACATCTAAATAATAAATGTTCATTTTTAACTTAATTATTTTTTAGGCTATTGAGATGGAAGGCAACAACATCAGTTAATATATTGATCAGAGCTGATGCAGTTTTAACAAGAAGATAGTTATTGATAGTCCACCTTTGGTATTGGATCTAAAAATACTCTGCTACTATTCAGCTCAGTAACAAAATTGTCACAAAGTCTGGGTGACAGCACAACGTGGGACTCTATTTATTACTGCATACTGTTTAATGATATAAAAAAATACATGAAAAATAGATGTAATACATCAACCTTCATGATCCTTATAGGTGCAAGTCTGCACGGTCCGCATGAAAGCATTCATAAAACTGCAGTGTGAGTCTGTTTTTGGAAAGGAGCAAGGTTTTTTTTTTTGGAAAGAGCAAGTCTTTGGGTATCCAGAACATCCAAGTGAGATTGCAGTGGATATTGCTAGAGGTGAGTCACAGGTGCAGAAAGCTTTAGCTGAAGATGCAGGATGAACAGAGTAAAAGAAGAGGATCAGAATGAATCAGGCATGTCTGAAGGATGAGATGAGCCACAGCAGTAGAAGTGTGTCAGACTCCAGCACTAGCACTGCACCGGGTAGCAGGAGTGCATGTACAGTTCTTCAGACAGGTTATTAAGTATGCTCATCACCTACAGTGGCTTAAATGGGTGTGCCTGGTCATCATATTATCCGTGCTAGGATGAAAATTAGCTTTGTCAACTAGTTAAACAGTATCCAATATTCCTGCTAGTTGTTTATTGGCTAGCCTGCTGTTAAAGTTTATTGCTGTTCTTGCATGCTAGTCATTGTATCTTATTTTTAAGTAATTTATTTGATAATGTCTATTTCATAGTTTATGCTCGTAATGTGTTCTTCAACGTGCACTGGCATCAACCCCCTTCTGTTAAAAACATCCATGTCCTGAATTCATTTACCTTCTGAATATCAGGAGAGATATGCAAATATTTTATTCAGGATGTAATAAAAATAACAGCTTAGTCATCCACAAAAACACCCACGTTTTCAAATATGGAGAAAGTTGTCTTTTTGCTTTAGCACTGATAAAAAAAAATAAAAAAATCAATAGGCTTATTTGGAACATAGACCTAAATCACAAGATGCCATCTGCCATGTGATTTTCTTTTTACCAGTTTGCACAGTAAAGAATTTCTCTCATTTCTTCAATAATATACTGTCTAGAGTTTTGCACAATAAAACAAACAATATAAAAACAAATGCTTTAATGTATTATAACTACTTGGCAACTCGTCAGTGTGAATAAAAAAAAACAGGAATGATTCTGAATCTCATCAACCACTATGTTCAGACATAATATACTGTGTATTCTGTAAACTCACATGCATGTTAAATATATCACTTTCCAATCTGTAATGTTCCACATTAAATGACCTCTTCTCATTTCTTTTAATTCCTATGCATTTTTAAACTATATTTTTAGTTTATAGTATATAGCATATAGTTTATTTATATGCCAGTCAAGGAGGAGTGGCTGGGTTTTCCCTTCACTGTATATAATACATACATCTTGTGAAATCTGCTATGAACTGTTAGTTATGGATTTGTTAAACAAGCACAAGTACATAAGCCTGTTAAAAAATGCAGTGTTTCTCTAATTTTATGTATTTAATTTGCTTAGACATGTTTTATTTAGATTCATTTTAAACTATGATTTAAATGTCAGTGAACAAAAGTGTGTAAAATATGAAATATGAGAAATCAAACTCAAACCCCAGCTCTATCAAACCCACATACAGCACACACACACACACACACACACACACACACACACACACACACACACACACACACACACACACACACACACACACACACACAAACAGCTTTTGAATAAGAGCATGTTGTCTTGCACAGAAATAAAGGCGCAGGAGAAATATTAGTACAGAAAGTGTGGGTGAGTCCAAAATTAAACTAGGAACAGTTAATGCGTCAGTGTATTGTGATTGCTCAAGCTCTATTTCTGTCTCTTTATGCTGTGGATAACAAATGGTTCTTGTGGACTGAGTTGTCTATTGGTGCGGTTTATACAATCATCCAAAACACAGACTTGAGTAGTTGAGTACACAGAACTTTGACAGATGTTTCACAATGAGCACAAATATGTTCAGGTGAAGCCTGCTAATTTTAGAATTGTATTGAATTTTGGATGGTTGAAATAAGCGGCTGTCGGGATGTAACTTTAGGCTGAGACACGTCTCGATAATGTTTGCCAAGAGATATGTACTGTACAAGCGCATCAAACAAGACTGGAGGTCAGAAGATGTAAAAACATGGCTATTCGCACACACACACACACACACACACACACACACACACACACACACACACACACACACACACACACACACACACACACACACACACACACACACACACACACACACACAGAGTGATGTAATCGTTCTCGCTCTGGGGCCTGTAACCATGCATTTTCTTCACAACTTACTAATTACTTTTGATGTCATCCTCTGAGTCATAAAACTTGTACTCGTGCTAATTGAATGTCAGTTTTATTAAAAACTCCCTGACCCAAGAAACATGATCCTGCTCTCAAAAATATCTGCATGTAACACAGGGCATGGCCCATCTTAAAAAGACTAAAGTTACTAAGTCAATAAAACCTGGGTCAAAAATATGACCCTAGTTTTCTAAAACATGTAATTGCATAAGCATCATACCATTTGCCAGCTATAATAACAATTCTCGATCACTGTCACATGAGACTGGGATACAAACGGATATAAATTTACAAGACACCTAATAACAGCTTATGACATCTGCTATGTCACTTTTATGCCCCAGTCGGTGGTTTTGCTAAGTGTGCTCTAGTTGGCATGTGCTATTATGTGTTATTTGTCAGATCCTCTTCTGACAACTGTCATAATGCTTAATAAGCTCAACTGCACATCCATTCTGACCTCACAAGATGTACCTGGGATGCTGAGCTCCGTCATGAAATATTTAAGCTAATTCTATGATGTCATAAGGTGCTTGTGTTAGGCATTTGTAATAACATTATCAGTATTTTGCTCAGTATTTGTGACTGTCGCCATGGTTACGTTGTAACATTGCTGCACAGTCTATGCAATAAAATGTTATTTTCTACCCCACTGGGATCAGATTCTCTAATTGGACTGGTCAGAAGGTGTGGATTAATTTGATATTCTTTATAACAGCACAGCTCAGACAGTAATTCGGACTGTAACATGAATGACAGGTTTATATTAATGCGCCCCTTCTAATACGTTATTGTTTCTATAGTAACAGCTCATGTTCAGGGACGTGTATGGTGGATGCGCCACATAATCTAAGCCTTATTAAAAAAGGGATTATAAAAATGTTACACAAGTTTATTTATTTATTTTTTGTTAGAAGATGTCTGTGGAACATTTCTGGAAGAAGGATGGCAGTGTTTTCAAATAGATATAATGCTCTGCAAAGTTTCTGTTTCTCTGTAAAATGACAACTTCAAGAATATTAAAGCTCAGGGATCAACTGTTCACTGTTGCTCTAACATGAGTGAGAATAGGAGCAACTATAACCTATGAAAAAGTGCAACATATCATTTATTATTTAAATAAGAATTACAATTGCTGACTATTTCCTGTAGTATAAGAGAAATAATACAACATACAAAAAACACACTTTGGTGTTTTTCTGTTTGGTCCAGCTGGCGGATCACACCACCTTGTCTTGGATTATTCGCACATAACAGCACTGTCTGTTGTGTATTATTCCTTTCTTAAAGTAAATTACATTAAATACACACTAATTATTATAATCTAAGCTATTACTTATGCTGTTATTGCATTAAACATAATGACAGCTAACATTACAAATGCCACTAAAGATAACACATATTGTTTCATTAGATACGGTTTGCCTTCCATGCCAGGGTTTGTTCAGTCTGATGACGCAGTGTTTAGGGACATTGTTTAAATAGTTTATCTTTTTGTGGAAATGTAAGGTTTCTGCAGATCATCAGTAGTATCTGTTATTTACAGCTGACTCTTTTAGTTTCCCAGAGGGCCTTTTGCTGCTCTGGTACCAAATCACCGTTTCCATCTTTTTACTTTTCTGCACTTATTGTTTTATATCATGTTGTAGTTTGACATTAACTGCAAAATATGGCACTTAGCAATAAGTGGGTTATAATGAGACAGGCATTTGGAGGCCTCTTTGTTATAATGTCCTAGCTTTTTTGTTTATGGGCCAAAATGTTACCTAAACTGAGGGATTTGGTTTGGCTTTGGTTTTTATCTATGATATATTCTGTAATTAAATGATATAGCCTTGAACAGCCTTACTGCTTATCAGCTTTTTGTAAACATTATCTGAAGTGACTGAAGCTTACAGAATAATATATATATACTGCTGTGGACTGTTTATTTATTCTCTCTCTCTCTCTCTCTCTCTCTCTCTCTCTCTCTCTCTCTCTCTCTCTCTCTCTCTCTCTCTCTCTCTCTCTCTCTCTCTCTCTCTCCCTCTCCCTCCCCCCCCTCTCTCATTGCTATACTTAAGCCTTTGAACTAGCAAAGACTAATATGAACTATCCAGGTGGCATACACTGTTAGTTTCACTCTACAGCTTCTGTGCATTGCCTCTAATCTACACAGTACAATAATTAGCCATTTATGTCAAGTTTTATGAATTGTTATGACTATGAAGCACATAATCTATGACATAAAACTTTGTCTAAAGTTGTTTTCCGAGTTACTGGCCATTTAATGATCTTTTACCAACCCTTTACAATCTGTATTCCGCTCATGGTGTACCATGTATACTAGCTGCATCTCCCTCTTTTCCATCTCCTGCATCCTCCCCCTCCTCTCCCCGATGCTTGGCTTGTCTCCTGAATGGCAGCTCGTTCTTTACACAGGGCCATTAAACTTGGGAATTCTACTTTACCACTGAACCAGATCGCTGTGTCCTGTCACCTCTGTCTAAAAACTGAGAACTCAGAGAGCAGCTAATGAAAATGAAAAAAATAAGAAATTTTATTTAAAACAGAAGAAACGATTAAGTGGGAAGAAAAACGTTATATTATTACTATTTTTTACTTGTCTCTTCAATTTCTTCTAAATTTCTC